>NC_056739.1:1083460420-1083630420 GCF_019279795.1 Protopterus annectens | reverse complement strand
TCCAGACTGTGGCCTCCTCCAGGATGGAAGTCCGAAAGAGGGAGAGAAGTGGAAAGCAGCTGGGCAGAGAGTGCTCCCACCTGTGTTGGAGGGTCCGGATCATGCCCCCCAGTGGACAGAAGTCCTAAAGGGAGCATCTGGTGGACAGCTGTGGGCCTGGTTAGTTCCTGCCAGGCAGGGGGAAGGTGTCTGACCTCACCAGGTACTCGACAGCATCCCCAAAATGCTGCAAAATCCCCAGAATGACTCTGGACAGGAAAGGAGGGGGGCTCAGAAGTCCCCATGAGAGAGGGCCTGCCCCTTGGCGGCCGAGGGGAGTTCCGTGGGGCCAACCAGGATAGGAGGGAGGTCCCCCTGAGAGGCTTCAGGGCATGGGTACAGGGCATGGTTTGGCAGCCTGCAGGGGTATGTGGGAGACTGGGACCGTGGGTACTTTGGACAGGAAAGGAGGGGGACATGGAAGTCCCAATGAGAGTGGGCCTGCCCCTCAGTGGTCGAGGGGAGTTCTGTGGGGTTGGCCAGGATTGGAGTGAGGTCCCCCTGAGAGGCTCCAAGGGCACAGGGACAGGGCATGGTTTGGCAGCCTGTAAGGGATATGTGGGAGACAGGGACCGTGGTGCTCTGGACCAGAAAGGAGGGGGACGTGGAAGTCCCGATGAGAGTGTACCTGCCCCTTGATGACCAAAGGGAGTTCTGCGGGGCCAGCCAGGATCAGAGAGAGGTCCCCCTGAGAGGCTCTGATGGCATGGGAACAGAGCACGGTTTGGCAGCCTGCAGGGGATATGCAGGAGATGGGGACAATGGTGCACTGGACCAGAAAGGAGGAGGACGTGGAAGTCCTGATGAGAGTGGGCCTGCCCCTCGGCAGCCAAGGGGAGTTCCACTGGGCCGGCCAGGATCGGATGGAGTTCCCCCTGAGGGCACGGGGACATGGCATGGTTTGGCAGCTTCCAGGAGTTAAGGATGACAGGGTGTCCCATCAGAGTCCGGGTCCCAGCCCTGGGTGATGTCCCACCAATCATACCATATTTCCCCAAAAATAAGACTGGGTCTTATACTCTTCCCCAACGAAATATGCATTAGGGCTTATTATCGGGGGATGCCTTATTTACCCCCCATACAACAATCTACATTTATTCATGTACAAAAATTGACATTTATTCATGTACACAAATCGACATTTATTCATGTACAAAAATCGACATTTATTCATGTACACAAATTGACTTTTATTTGGTACTTTTCTGTTATTGGACAACAGTTCTAAGTAATGCGTTAACAGTTGTGTGTGAATTTTACATTAACAGTGCAACAAACATTTCAACTTCAGAATACGTACACCTTGGCTTTCACAATGCAATATTTCATGCTTAACAGAAAGTGCAGAAAAATCTCAATACATCTGTACTGGAGGAGGGGAAAAAACTGAAAGCAGAAGCAATCCATTCTGTTGCCCCAATAATGGAAAAGCTATTCAAATACAGTCATGTCATCTTCTTCTGGAACATTGTCATAAGTCTCCAACCCCTGAATTCCAGCCTGAATTTCTTGTGACTCCATTTCCTGTAGAACCATTGGCCCCAATCTGTCATGCCTAGCAACAGAGGTCTCCTTAAATGAGCACTGCTTGTCCAAGTAGCCTGTTTGTAGTGCATTGGCAACACAGCTGTTAGTGATTTTTATCCCATGAATTTTTCACCCAGGTCACAACCTCTTGCAGGCTAGGCTTCACAAAGTTTCCATGCTGATTTTTCTCCAGTCTATTTTCAATGTAGTCATTGAGTTCCATCCGTAAATGATCCTTGAATGGCTTGTTTAGTGCAATATCAAGAGTCTGGCGACAGGCAGTCATTCCTGCGGGTATCATTATTTGATCTATTCCTCTCTGTGCAAGGAATTCCTTCATGTCTTTAGCACAGTGAGTGCTGGCTGAATCCCAGACTAGCAGACCTCTTTCACCACCTCGCAAAACAAGTGGCAGTATTACATCAACCCACTTCCTTATAATTGCTTGTGTGCACCAGGATTTTTCGGTTTCAAGAATGTAAATGCCTGAAACACGTTCAATCTTATCTTTCTTGCCCATACTAATGATTAGAGGTGGAGTTTTCTTTTCATCTAGACGAATTGCCAAAATACAGGTAACACGTGCACTTTCGTAACCAGTGGAAGGTATGTAAATTGACGAGGCACCCCTCTGATCAATTGTTGTTTGAGATCCTTGGCCCATAAGCACTCCAGTTTCATCCATAGCAATCATGTTGGAGAGTTGGTATTTAGAAAAGTCAATGTCATCAACAAAGGACTTGAACAGAAGTGCACATTTAATAGCTTCAGTGTCTTCCAGCTTGAACAGTGTTGTTGATCTTCTTACAGACAGTTCATATCATTGAAGGAAGCCATCCAGCCAATGTTGTGATGCTTTGAATTCTTCTGGGGATATTTCTAACTGTGGTGCCATTGCAAGGGCAAATGCTTGAATATCAGCCCTGCACACAACAAAAGTTTTTGCTCTCCTGTTAGCAATCCATTCACAGATGATGTCTTTCAGCTCAGGAAATAATGGTTGCCAACCTGATCCACACTTGCACTCGGCCTGATGACTGAGGTTATCGTACGCTGCATGCCATTTTTGGACCATTCAGAGATCTAACTTCTCTTTGCAGAAAGCCATCAGATTCTTTCCCTGGGAGTCCTCCATGATTCCTTTCTTGTACTCAATGGAATAGCTGTTTCTTTTTGCACTCATCTTGTCTGGCGGGGTTAATTGAAGACTTACGAGACCGGAATGGCAACACAAAATGGCGACGGTTAAGAAGACACAATCACAGATGTTCGTTATCAAGTGCACTCGCTTTATGCACGTTGTCTGTACTTTCACCAATCAAAGTACACCTGGCAGTGTTTATAGGCCAAGGATCTCAGCTGTCAAGTGTGAGTGATGATTAGGGTTACAGTAAGAATCATGGAGGACTCCCAGGGAAAGAATCTTACGACTTTCTGCAAAGGGAAGAAGTTGGGTGTCCAAATGGTCTGAAAATGGTGAGCAGAGTATGATGACCTCAGTCAACTGGTGTCAATAATATTATTTTATAATTCAACACATCCCTCATGCGTTGTTGATGATCTTAACTGGGGCTTATTTTTGGGGTAGGGCTTATATCATGACCACCATGGAAAACCATGCTAGGCCTTATTCTCTGGTTAGGTCTTATTTACGAAGAAATACGGTAGACTGCATGGCATTCATATTTTTCCTTATTTAAATGGGTCTATATTAAAATCACGAAACCGCACTTACGCGAATACGGAAATGTCGACACATATAGAGAGAACCATGAAAACACCGAACGTCCTAAAGCACGAAATTCTAAATGTCGAATCGTCATAGTTGGCCCTTATCTGGTATAGCTCCCTAACATAAGTGCGCAATAGTTACATTCCTTAGGGTTAGGGTGCGCGTTAAGGTAAGTGCATACATAGTAATACATGCAACCTTTATTTTAGGGTTAGAAGTAGGGTTATGTAAATGTATGTATAGTAATATAGTTGTGTAGCTGAATGTATACATAATTTATACTTTTCCTGTAGTGGGTGTTGTTTGTTTATAGTTAGATACATTTGTGTGTAGTGAATGTTTGATTAGAATATGGGATATATGGGTGAAGTGTAGATATGGGGAAGTGTGGATTATTTATTCTGTTTGGGTAGGTAGTACGTAGCAGGAGGTGGGGTTGGCCAACTATGACGATTCGACATTTCGAATTTCGCGCTTCAGGACATTTGGTGTTTTCACAATTGCTATTTATGTGTCGACACTTCGGTATTCGCGTAAGTGAGGTTTTGCAATTTTAATATAGACCCATTTAAATGACTTACTTATCTGTGCTGAGATTTTTTTCCTCAGACATCAAGTGCCCTAGCATGGGTTTCAACTCATTTGACCAATCTAGGGTGCAAAATAAATCTTCAAAAATCCTCCTTGACTCTCTGTCACATGATTGTTTTTCTGTGGTGCCTTCTAGGCACTTCCCAGCAAAAACCTTTTTGACTCAGGAGAAGATGGATATTTATCTGGATATTTTCCTGAACTGCTCCAGTCTGTCTTTGAATTCTGCAAAAGAATTTCTCAGGATCCCAGGGTTCATGGCTTCTGTGATTCTTATGATTCCTCTCATAAGGTTACATACGACAAAAAATCAAACGTTTTTAAAAAAAATCATGGACCCAAGATTACACCATTGCTTGGGATCTTAACATGCCAAAACAGACTATTTTCAGGTGGTTCTCCTTTGCTATTGCCTTTTGTTATACCACCATGGTAAATCTATTCCTGGCAGTATCAAGGCACATTCTACTATAGCCTTAGCTTCTTTTATGGCATATTGGATAGGGATGGATGCCAGAAGCATTCTAGTGGCAGCTATGTAGTCCTCTCTTTTGCATCCACTTAAATTTCAGATTCCAATTTTGGGCTTTGTAAAAAAGGAACTGTGCTGGTGGAGACAACAGATAGAAACAAATCCAAGTCTTCCCTTTTCTCCTCACATCCCAATCTCATCTGTAAACACAAATCCCTCTGATTTTCTTTGGGAAGCAGTTTCTATGAGAGTAAAGGTGCAATACCTGCGGAATTCTTCATCCAGACCAAAGCACATAAATGTCAAAGAGATGTTACCTGTGATCCCTGCCTTGAAATCTGTTCCTCACCTGTGGTGCCCAATATCTCTACAGGTAATTACAGACAACACCACTATTACATAGTACATAAACAAACAGGGACACCAGATCTTAGCCTCTGTGCAGGCTGGCTATGGTAGCTTGGGAATTAGTGTTTCAGCATTCCATAACCTTCCAAGCTTCCTACATTCTGTCAGAGCACAATGTAGTAGCAGACAAGCTGAGTAGGACCAGGACAGATTCTCATCAAATTAAATAAAACAAGGTGAACTTCTAGGACTTGACTTAGCTGTGGGGAACACCTCAAACAGACCTGTTTGTCTCCTTTTTAAACAGACATCTGAAGACATTGTGACTCCAGAGCTCCATGCAAGCATGTTTGGAAAACAGAGGGATTGTCATTTCTGTGACCAGGGATGTTCTTTCATGCCTTTCCATCCTGTCTACTGATATCCAGGGCAATTCTGAAGATTCAGGAGTCTCCAAAAATAATTGTGTTGACACCTTTTTGGCCTAGTCAAATTGGTTCTCCCTTCCTATGTAACTGGCCAAGGGAATTACCACAAGCTTCCTCACAGACTGGATCTACTCACACAAGACCAAGACAAGGGGAGTTTGATATATCCATATCTCAAAGAACTTCAAATAACTGCCAGAATGATTAAATGTTTTAAACAGCTTTATTAAATTATCAGTTGAGACGTAGACAAACATACATTAACAGAAAAGAAAACAAACCATATTAACATTTTTCCATTTACATACATTATACATCACATACCTTTTCTTTTTTCTTTTTTGTAATTATTATTAATCCAATATTACATAAATTTCTGAATTCCTGTCTTCCCATAAACCTCCCTTCTCTTCCTCCTCCTGAACACTATTATACCTGTATTGTCCCAATTCATGTTTATTTCTATGTAATTTGCTCCTTCAGCTTTTTTAAGATCATTTTTCCAGTTATTTTCTCTCTCTTATAATATTCAGTAACTTTCAGTTGGTTTAGACTTTGATTTCTATTTTCTAGTAATTGCTTTTTGTGCAGTTAATAGAATTAAACTTAATAAGGCAATTCAGATCCTACATATCAGCTCAAAAAAATCATATACTTAATTACAGCCATTTGCTCACCCAGTATCTGTGACAGATCACACTGTAGGGAATTTTTAAATCTGCCAACTCATTATATTCCCAAAAATGGGTCTATATTACATCGTCGAACTTCAAAAAGTTTGAACGATGTATTATCGAACCGTAATATCCGAAACACTAAAACAGCAAACACAAAGAACAGCAATTTTTTTTCCCAGGGAAGAAAATCACTGTTCCCTAAAAAAAAAAAAAAAAAAACTGCAACATGAAACTTAACTTAACCCCCCTACTTAAATATACCAACTCCAAGACTGCACCATTGCTTGGGATCTTAACATGCCAAAACAGACTATTTTCAGGTGGTTCTCCTTTGCTATTGCCTTTTGTTATACCACCATGGTAAATCTATTCCTGGCAGTATCAAGGCACATTCTATTATAGCCTTGGCTTCTTTTATGGCATATTGGTAGGGATGGATGCCAGAAGCATTCTGGCGGCAGCTACATAGTCCTCTCTTTATGCTTTTACAAAGCATTACAAGCTGAATTCCTTCTCCAGGACAGGCGTTGCTAGAATCATTCTCCAGGGAATCCTGCATCCTTATCCTTCCTCCTCCCGAGTTGGATAAGCTTTGTTAATCAACTAATATAGCCTAAAGGCTAGGAATGATGAACATTTTTCAATTACACTTACCCATAACAGTAGATGGCTGAATTCATCACTGCTGCAGTACAGCGGGAATGATAAACATAGTACAGTTACACTTACCCATAACAGTATAGTTTGAATTACTCACTGCTGCAGTACAGTGGGAATGATGAACATATTAAAGTTACACTTACCCATAACAGTAGATGGTTGAATTCATCACTGCTGCAGTACAGTGGGAATGATGAACATATTAAAGTTACACTTACCCATAACAGTAGATGGTTGAATTCATCACTGCTGCAGTACAGCGGGAATGATGAACATAGTACAGTTACACTTACCCATAACAGTAGATGGTTGAATTCCTCACTGCTGCAGTACAGCGGGAATGATGAACATAGTACAGTTACACTTACCCATAACAGTAGATGGTTGAATTCATCACTGCTGCAGTACAGTGGGAATGATGAACATATTAAAGTTACACTTACCCATAACAGTAGATGGTTGAATTCATCACTGCTGCAGTACAGTGGGAATGATGAACATAGTACAGTTACACTTACCCATAACAGTAAATGGTTGAATTCCTCACTGCTGCAGTACAGCGGGACTGATGAACATAGTACAGTTACACTTACCCATAACAGTAAATGGTTGAATTCCTCACTGCTGCAGTACAGTGGGAATGATGAACATAGTACAGTTACACTTACCCATAACAGTAAATGGTTGAATTCCTCACTGCTGCAGTACAGCGGGACTGATGAACATAGTACAGTTACACTTACCCATAACAGTATAGTTTGAATTACTCACTGCTGCAGTACAGTGGGAATGATGAACATATTAAAGTTACACTTACCCATAACAGTAGATGGTTGAATTCATCACTGCTGCAGTACAGTGGGAATGATGAACATAGTACAGTTACACTTACCCATAACAGTAAATGGTTGAATTCCTCACTGCTGCAGTACAGCGGGAATGATGAACATAGTACAGTTACACTTACCCATAACAGTAGATGGTTGAATTCATCACTGCTGCAGTACAGCGGGAATGATGAACATAGTACAGTTACACTTGCCCATAACAGTAAATGGTTGAATTCCTCACTGCTGCAGTACAGCGGGAATGATGAACATAGTACAGTTACACTTACCCATAACAGTAAATGGTTGAATTCCTCACTGCTGCAGTACAGCGGGAATGATGAACATAGTACAGTTACACTTACCCATAACAGTAGATGGTTGAATTCCTCACTGCTGCAGTACAGCGGGAATGATAAACATAGTACAGTTACACTTACCCATAACAGTATAGTTTGAATTACTCACTGCTGCAGTACAGTGGGAATGATGAACATAGTACAGTTACACTTACCCATAACAGTAAATGGTTGAATTCATCACTGCTGCAGTACAGCGGGAATGATGAACATATTAAAGTTACACTTACCCATAACAGTAGATGGTTGAATTCCTCACTGCTGCAGTACAGCGGGAATGATGAACATAGTACAGTTACACTTACCCATAACAGTAAATGGTTGAATTCCTCACTGCTGCAGTACAGAGGGAATGATGAACATAGTACAGTTACACTTACCCATAACAGTAGATGGTTGAATTCCTCACTGCTGCAGTACAGCGGGAATGATGAACATAGTACAGTTACACTTACCCATAACAGTAGATGGTTGAATTCATCACTGCTGCAGTACAGTGGGAATGATGAACATAGTACAGTTACACTTACCCATAACAGTAAATGGTTGAATTCCTCACTACTGCAGTACAGCGGGAATGATGAACATAGTACAGTTACACTTACCCATAACAGTAGATGGTTGAATTCCTCACTGCTGCAGTACAGTGGGAATGATGAACATAGTACAGTTACACTTACCCATAACAGTAGATGGTTGAATTACTCACTGCAGATACTGTAGCTGCTCAAACTCTCCATCCCCCCACTGTGGTGTATATAGTTACTAAGGGGAATTTAATGTGTTTTGCTACTATTATATTTTGGTTTGAGTTTTGGGATGAGCATATTCCTTTTCTCTTATGGGCAAAAAAGTCCTGCAGAAATCTTCACTCTAACTGCTGATTTCCCTCTACAGGGCTGTCCAATCAGCCATCTCAGTGAAGGTGTGGAAGTGAGCCAGAGGTTTGTGAAGCTGGCCAGTTGTTGTATCCTGGGCAGGATACAACACATATAACATAAAGGCTAGTGCAACAGTGAGGAATTCAAACATCTGCTGTTATGAGCATGTGTGACTTAAACAATTGTACTATCTTTAGTGATGGCTTACTACTGTGAAATTGAAAACTAGACAGAATTCAGGGAAAGTATTATGCTGGCCCAGTCATGCAGTGATCTAGTTTCTTCTTGTGATGCACCAAACCCATCCATCAATTCAAAACTCCTTGTCCCCATTTTTGCACTTGGGGTCAGAGGGTCACTTCAACAGTGAATCATCTAGAGTCAATGTATACACCGGTAGGTGGCTAGCCCTGTCATGGTAGTTCTTCCATACCACATACTCACATGCACACTCACACCTATGGCCAATTTAGAGTGTCCAGTCCACCTACTGTATGTCTTTGTAATGTGGGAGGAAACTGCAGCACCCAGATGAAACCCTGCAAGCACAAGGAGGACATGCAACTTCCACCCCAACTGAGAATCAAACCACAGAACCTCTTGCTGTGAGGCAACAGCGCTATCCACTGTGCCACTGTACCCTAAATACATGTTCAACTTTAATTGTGCTGTGTTTTCAGCAAAGGTTCACTAGAATTCTCAGCACTTGGATGTTAGGACAAGGTTTTATGAATGCTTGGGCTCCTGCCTGCCACCATGAAAAAACAGCTACAGACAAAATTAAGTTGGCATGGTACAAACATTTGACTTTGAAACTTGCTAACATCCTGTCTCACGAATGAAAAGGATGGAAAGAAGGTGCTTCTAACAGTGCCTTTGAAATAACGTGGTCCACAACAAAGGCAATGGAAGGAGACATGTCTCAGTGCATGAAAGCTAAAATGAAAACCATCTGTAGTACAATCATTGTTTTTTTATAGTTGATGGCGTGCCACATTTCAGTTTACAAAAACAATTTGCAACAATTACTAGTGATAGCACGTTTCTTCTTCTTCAACTCAAATAAACCTACTACAGCCAAACACTGTCATTTTCAAGCCCTCCACTTTCTTTTAATGTTTTACTATAGCGGCAAGGAATGATGGCTAGATGTATACATTTTCCTGAATGTGCTGTAATGTACAAACCACATTTGCTTTCATATAATATGTTGTTTGCATTGATCATCTTTCAGAGCACTTAATACTGAAGAGGAATGTTTTTCTTTTCACATTGTGCTGTGGTAGGGAGAACCTATTTTTCCTCATTCTATACTCCCTGATCTCTGTATACACATTTTCCTAAAGGCATGCTATCACGCAAATGATAACATTTTTATTTATAAGAAAAAAAGAATGGATTTTTAAGATAAAAAAAAAAAATACTTGTCAGGTAATCCTTATTCAAGCTTACCTGACTTAGGTCTTAATAAGAAACTTACTACGATACAAAATAAATGATTTCTGTGGAAACTTTCACAAATGAATAAGAAGCAGACACTGATTAGAGAGCATGCATCTGAACTACTGGGTCACTTTCCTAAGAGTCATTGTTCCAGCAGCATAATGTAAAACAATTTACTACAGTACACCTTTACAAAGGATTAAGCTGCATGTGAAACATAAAAAGGTCAATTTGATGTTGTCAGTTTTCATTCATTCTTCAACAGTTGGGTTTGGATCCTTCCCTTGGATCTGACTCAGCTGTTATTTTAGCTTGTGGCCACCAAAAAACTTTCAAGCTCCTCCCTTACCCATAATGCACCAACTCTTAACACACCTCAGATCTCATTTGCCGCTTTCATGTTTGGACGTGGTCACCTTGAGCTCTATTTCCTTCATTTCCCTTTTCCCTCTTACACTTATTTAGTGCAACTCTTCTTACCATTGCTGGTAATCCCTTATTTCCAAAAAAAGAAAAAAAAAATTTTCTCTCTTTTTTATGTTAATATGTCTGAAAAGGTCCTTCTGAGTTTAAGAATTGCAAAAATGTAGGCCCAAGTTGCCTCTATCTGATGTACATGACTTGTGTGTATATTGTTTGAGACCAGATCATTTTCAGGTTGACTGTTCAATTTGCAAGGCCTTCAATCTGTGAGCTATAGCGAACAGAAAAAATAAATTAATCTTAAAAGGATTTCTACTCACATTCTTTACAGAGGCTATTAGTGGAGCTCAACCCCTTAAATACATATCAAAGGGCCATTCATTTAAGTCTTCAAGCCCTTCAGGATCCTCAACTCCCTCATCAGATCCTATCATGGAACCACCCAGGAAAAAACATAAATTGAATCCAAAGACTGCTCCTGCTCAACCTGCATTGGAGTTGACAAAGGCCTCCTTGGATCCTAGCTCTTTAGATCTGAAGCCTTTACGCAGAACCAGATATTCACCATCTATTGACCAGATACCTTCCAGAGTACCGTTACCACTTTTTAAATCCTCCTGGCACTCTAGGTCACCATCACTAGCTTCTTCCCATTCTTCCAGGATTCTGACTGAGGCTGATGTGAACAGGATAATGAGGAAATTCCTCTCAGCATAGTTTCAGATGAGTATTCTCCCGGCTCCTACCCCTTTGAAACAGGAAGCCCTAGTTTGTACTATTCTACCAATACTGGTTCCTACTCTAATTCAACCTATCGTTTCAGAGCCCTTGGATCATAGTGTCCCAGGACCATGCAGATCGGATTCGAAGAAGTCAATATCTTCGGCTCCAAGATTGTCTCTGAGTGCACCTGCTCTGATAGTTTTGGAGCAGACAACTCTCGGAGCTGAAGCTTCCCTGTCAGATCCAAGATGTTAGAGTTGACTCTGAAATTTTCTGAGCCATCTGTTCCCCTTGGAGCTTTGGCACTGGACAGCTCAGCTCCCGCCTCCACCTCTGGTGGACTGCCTTCTGGGCAAGGGTCTGATGGAGCAGAAGCATGGCTTCTTGCCTCCATTCACTTCCTTCTCCCTGAAGCACTCTGATTTTAAGGTGGTGGAGAGAGTGTTCTCTGTTCCACAAGACAGATGGTTCCTACACCCTCAAATCTTCCCTCTGGATCCCATGTGTCTCTGTGCCTTGATCTGGATCATTCTATGCCACAGGGACAGCCAGTCCAAAGTCTTCAGGTTACCCAGCAGGGTATTACAATCTCTTCTGGCACTTCTCTGGAACATCCCACTGAAGAAGTCCCTGGGAAGAGGCAGTACAAGAGAAGGCACTTAGACTCCCCTTAAGAGTCAATCACAGAAGATTATTTTGATGAAGGGGAAGGGTCCCCAAGATCACCATCCAAAGACGTCTCTTTTGGAGACATCTTTGAAATCCTTAAATAGAGGTTTGGTTGGTCTACCAATAACCCTTGTCCAGAGGAATCTCTATTTGCTGATGAGCTCAATGACTTGATCTCTAGGTGGGCATGGAAGGAGCCTGATACACTTAAGCCAATCCTCAAGAGACCTGATCAGATTCTGGCAATACCTGTAGGATGGGAGTTTTGGAGCAAGGGAGTGCCCATAGATCCAATTTTCATGGTGCATCCACCAAGAAGGAACTTGTTAAGCAAAGTTCCTCTGACCATCCCTGTAACAATGAGTCTAGGGCTCTGGACAGATTTGGAAGTGTGTGTGTGTGCTTCACTAACTTTCACCCTTAGATCACTTAACTACCTGACACAGTTTACAAGACTATAAAGGGACTTGATAAAGCAACTGTCAGAATTCCTTTCTAGGACCACTACTGCCAAGACTCAGGCTTCTATGGCCTCACAATTGGCAACCCTGCAATCGATTTCTAATTTGTCAATAAGGCTTATCTCACATGCAGCTGAAGGTACCTCAAGGGAGGTGGGTTCAGACATTTCTATCAGAAGACATGCCCTGATGTGCTTGCGTGATTTTACAAAGACCTTCAAGTCCTCGCTCATCAATGCAACCTTGACAGCAGCACTTTGGCCCTAAGGTAAAGGGCACACTCTCCAGGTGTAAGCAAGATGGAAAGACCCTCTCTGCAGTCAGAGTATGCTTTTTGACCCCTCAAAGGACCTTCTCCAGGAACCAATGAGGACCACAAAAATGTGGTTCAAAAAGTCCCAGGATCCTTGTGAAAATTTGAGGGGCTGCCAGCTGAGTCAGATAGAATTTTGTAAAGAATTCTATGCCATTGTAAATATTAATATGATCCACAGGCTTGTTTGACAAATGTAAGGAAACTGTGTTATGTGCAGAGCTTCAGGGTTGTAACCACAGTGCACCCTGCTAGAAGAAAGCAGAAATGTGTGCAAACTCTATGCCTATGTAATGTATGTTTTCATGGTAGAAAACTGGGACATGCAGAGTTACCTGGCAAACTATAAGAAATAAGCTATAAGCTGATAAATAAAGAATTTTACGATGTGTTATAAAGCCAGTTTATCTCAAGCAAGGAGTCAGGATGTCTGGGGCAGGAAATTCTTTCTATTTTCCTAAGACAGAGATAATTACTAGGTTTCACATGTAAAGTGTCTTTTATTGCTGTGGCTTCCTGGCAGGTGCATGTTACAAAGATATGTTAAATGTTAAGTTCTGTGAGCCTAGGAAACTTAAGCAAAAGTGTCAAGAATGATGTAATCTGAAATGACTCAGCTGTAATGTGTATTATCAATTTAAGACTTTCTCAGAGATAAAGATTTAGCATTTTTGTATTTGTGTCTGAACCCGAAAACATCAGCTCACCAGCACTTGCTTTGCTCATTAAGTATTATCTTAGATCTTAGTATTTCTCTTAGAGATAGATAGGAATATAGCCAGATTAGTCTAGCTGTTTTCTATATTTATGTCAGACTGTCCTACAATGTTGTTTTAAAGTATTTCCTGTGATTTCTGAACTCTCTAATGTCACTGTGTTGAATTAATGAGTATTGCCTTGTGTTTTTATTATTTATTATTAAATATATTTCAACATTTTAACTGTGGCTGTTTTGTGTAGAGATAATTTAAGCTCTGAGAGTACTTGCATGAATTTTTTGATACTGTATAAGCCACTCCTAAATAGCCTTCTCAAGTCTCAGTCACACTTACCAGTTGGATAATAATACCATTGCAAAGTAGAATTGGATACCCTTTGGTAAGGGCCTTTATAGTAGCTGATAGTACTGGTTGGTGGCAGTCGGTACTACCGTATAGTCTGGGCAGAAGGGGGCATATCTGGAGAACCTGTGCCAGCCTTCCCCAGGAGTTTCTGTATGTTTGTATATACCTGAAATCTCAAAGTGTGTGTATGTCAGCCACTTGGGCAGGGACACGAAGCACTGGTTGGACAAAGAATGTGGTGGAGGCTCTGGCTTGACCACTCGGCTAAGAGCTGAACTCTATAGCTGTGCCAGTGGGGAGTCTTACTGGGGATCTGGAGTGAAAGGGAGCAACCAGCCCCAGACTGACTGTGATATCTGTGTGCTATTAAGGGAAATCATACTTTACTGTGTGTGTGTACTTGTTGTTCTCCCAATGTGAATGCCCCTCATTGGTGTTAGTGGTTTGGACTGAGGCTCCTTGGTTACTGAGCATCACATTCCTTTCCAAGAGCTACATGGAGATAGTTCCCCCAGAGGCAAAGTGGGGATCTCAAATGGAAGATACCACCCACATGACAGAGAAGGCCCACAGAACCAAGAGTCTAGAAATTATTTCTCTGACAAATGCTACCAGCCCTCCTAAAAGGAAGCCCAAGTGTCCCCCTTTAGATGCAATTGGCGGTCATTTGTCCTTGCACCAGAGAGCATGGCTAGACATCACAAAAGATACATGGGTCCAAAGGATTATTTCCAGAAAAGTAGAAAAGAAGATTAGTAATGGAGAAGTTAAAGAAACAGAAACTGAGGTTCTGGATTACCTGTGAAGTTAAGAATTTAGTGTAGAAAATATAACTCAGATAACATCACAGAAGGATACAGCAATGGATCCCCAAATTAAGGAGAAACCAGTGGAGTGGGAAACATCTGATCAGTTGCCATATGAAGATACTTTAGAGCCTTCCACATGAAACCAGTATAAACATTCAGCTGGAGTTGCACAACAAGTGAAGGAACAGGAAATTTTGGCATCTCTGATAGAGTCAATGTTGTGGAGTGACAAGCCAGTGAGTTTCATTATGAAAGAGCAATGGATGACACGGGATGAAACTGAAGAAAATGTGGCACAAGAAGATGCCCTGGAGACTTCTATAGAATGCCCACAGGAAATGGAGTACAAAGAATGTGCTCTTAGTTTGGAAGAAAATTATATAAGAGAAGAGTTGCTAGATTTAATAAAAATGGACAGACATATTAAGTCTGAAAGAAATAGATTACAGAAAGTCAATAAAACTCAAAAAGTTAGAAATTGAATAAAACAAATGGACACAGTAATTAGGACTGTTCCTAGATATTCACCTGCTATAACAGAAGTAAGTAGACTATACTCCTGTGCAGCTAAATGAATAACAGCTAAAGTCTTACCACAAAAACACAGGTAGTAAGGGAAAGGAAGTGTAGAAATCGAATGCTATCATGGAAATATTGAATAGAGAAAAATATAAAGTAATTAAGACAAGAAGTGTCACCATTAGAAGAGTATAGAAGAGGGAACGGATAAAAAAAATATGCAGATAAATATAAAAAAGTACAAAAATAAGCAATTCATTGATGACCCAAAAAAGTTTTATAGTGAACTAGGAAACAAGGCAAAAGGAATTGAAACACCACAAAAAAAAGAAGAAATAGATACATTTTGGAGAAAAATCTATGAAGATCTTGTGGAACATAATGATGCTAAATGGATAAAAGTAAAAGAAAGAATAAGAAGTTCAAATGTACAGGATATGAAATGGGATGAAGTAATAGGCAGAGAGATTGAAAGAAAGTTAAGAAAAGCTCCTAGATGGAAAACCCCAGGCCAAGATACAATACCTCCCTTCTGGCTAAAAGTATTAACATCTTTATATGAAGATTTAGTTACGAGTAAGAACTATTTATATGAACACCCAAACAGACATCAGCCTGGTTAACAATAGGAAAAACAATATGCCTTCTTAAGAGTGAACCTGCAAGCTATCGTAAACTATAGACCAATAACTTGCCTTCTGACAACTACTATACACTGGAAGTGATGCCAACAGATTTATAGTCATTTAGAAGAAAACTCAATCATGGCAATAAAAAGGGTAATAAAAGAAAGTCATGTGGAACAAAGGATAAGTTGATGTTAAATAAAGTAATAATGGAGAAATGTAAAAAGGGGAAGAATGTAAGTATGGCATGGATAGACTTCAAAAAAACATTTAACAGTATCCCACATTCATGGATAAAAGAGTGCTTAAAAATGTACAACATACACCCTGCACTGATTGATTACATTTCAGTGACCATGAAACAGTGGCAAACCACTTTGCAGTTAAGCCCTGATAAAGGACACATTATTATTCCAGGGAAAAAAATTCAAAGGGGGATATTCTAGGGTGACTCTCTGTCACCACTGCTATTTTGTCTTGCCCTTAGAACTGAAAGAACAACTGCAAGTGGTCAAAACTTTTCAGATGATATAAGAATGTCATTTGGTCTTGATAAATGTGCAAAATCAATCTTTAAAGCAGGAAAGCTGCAGTACCAATAAAACATCAGTTTGGGACAGGAATGAGATATAGAATAACTTGAGCAAGAGGGAGTGTATAAGTATTTGGAATTTGATGAAGGATCAAAAATAAAACATGAACAAATGCAACAAAACTTAGTAAGGAATATTTTAGAAGACTTAAATTAATATTGAAAACAGAGTTGACATCTAGGAACAAAGCCCAAGCTATAAACCAATTTGCTCTTCCTGTCCTAACTTACATTTTTGGAGTGATTGACTGGCCCCAAAAGGTGTTGAATAGGTTGGACTGGAAAACAAGAAGGATGCTTCATGCTCATCAAATGATTTATAAAAATCAGTACATACCAAGATTATATATTCCCCATTCTGAATGAGGTATGGGCCTCCTCGAAATTGATTACATGTGTAGATCTGCAATTGTGGGATTGCATACATATCTGCTGACCTCATAGGTTCATAGGTAGGCACTAGGCTATTGGCCCTAGGGCCTATATAAGCCTAGCCAAATGGTACCCTGACTTTTGTCACCCAAGAAAATTATTTTTCTGTGCCCCTGTTGAGCAGAGCCACAAAAGTGATCCCCGGGGTAAATTTTCTATCTCCCATCCAATCATCAAGATTTTTCTTAAAGAGTGCTAATGAGGAGCTTTGTTTGATATAGATAGGTAGTTTTATTACAGAGTATGGGAAGTCTCTGGGACAGGAATACATCCCTCCAGCATGTTCTGTTTATTGTGGTGACAAGGTTTAGGTCCCTAAAGTGAGTCGGTCGGAGGGATTGGGATTTCTTTAAGTGGAGCATGTCCAACAGGTCTGGGTTTGACATAGCTTTGTATGTTAGGCAGAGATTGCCTCTGAGTAGGCGATATGCAATGGAGTAAAGCTGAAGTTTTTTGAGATGGTCTGCGTAGGGCATCTGTTTGAGGCCAGTAATCCTCTTTGTGAGGTATTTCTGTGGCCTTTCCAGTTGCTGTAGATGTCTTGTGAGGTACATACCAAAAGGGGCATTGTACTCTAAAATGGGTCTAATGAGTGACGAGTATTGGGGAACAATGACCTCTTTTTTTCTGGATGAGAAACCTTTTGTGATGAGGTGTGCCATGTAGAAGGATTTCCTGACTACTGTGGCGATGTGATTATCAAAGGAGAGACTGCTGTCCACCTGTGTCCCAATGTCTCTTATCACACTTTCGGTGTTAAGTAGACTACTACCTATGTGGTAATTCATGGGTACAGAGTTTTTACCAAAAGGGATGACAATGCACTTTTTGGCACTGAGCTTGAGGCCATGGCTTTGACACCAGGCATCTGTCTCAGTGAGGCCCTTTTGTAGGATGTCTACATCGTTAGGAGTTTTGATTATGGCTCCTAGTTTGCAGTCATCTGCAAACTTTGTTAGCCAAAGACGTTCTGTGTTTGGCATCTACTTCTCTGAAGTACAGGCTAACAGGAGAGGACCCAGGACTGAACCCTGTGGTACTCCACTTGTCACTGGTCTAAAGCTGGATTTAGAGTCTGCTACTTTCACAGTGTGGGTACCGTCAGTGAGCCAGTTGGCAATCCATCTTGTGACATAGGGATTTATACCTAGTTTCATGAGTTTATCTATAATTCCAGAGTGGGTGGTGGTGTTGAAAGCCTTGGCGAGATCTAGATAGGCTGTGTGAATGACCTTACCCTCATCTATGGCTTTGGTGACCGCTTCAAAGAAATCTATCAGGTATAGGAGACATGATCTGCCTTTTACAAAGCTGAACTGGGTAGGGTCCAGAGTTTGGAGATTACCAATGTCATTGTTTATAAGTTCCATGATGATACGTTCCATAGCCTTGCAGACCAGGCTTGTCAGGCTAATGGGGCAGTAGTTCCTGGGGTCCATGGTGGCTCCCCCTTTGTGGAGTGGGATAACTGTTGCTGTGCATCATTCAGTGGGGACAAAGCCTGAGGTGAGGCTATGATTGAACATGGTACTTAGGTGGGGTGCCAGTTTGTTCTGTAGTTCGTGTAGAATTCAGCCTGGGATGTTGTCAGGTCCCATGGATGCTGTGTTCTTGGCTTTGGAGAGTGTGTTTTTTACCTGTGCAGCCGTGATTACAGGAACTTTGCATTCTTCTGGTATAGAGATGGGCCCTTTAGGGGGTGAGAGATGGGTAAAGTTAGCACTAAACCTATCTGCCAGGATGTTGGCAATATCAGTTGGTTCTGTATATTTAGTGCCATTGTGCTGTAACTCAGAGCAGATCTGAATGTTGCCATTGAGATTCTTGATATAGCTATAGAATGCTTTGTGGTTGTCTTTAAATCAGTGGCAATTTTGTTTTCGTAACTAGCTTTGGAGGATTGTATGAGGGAACTCAGCTTCTTACTGAGGCTGACCAGGGAGTTCCTCCAATCATGGAATTTAACTCTTTTTTGCAACAGTTTCAAGAAATGAGGAGTGGGAATCCTGAGGCATGGTGGGAGATCTGTAGTAAGCTACAATTTGGATTACGGTCTTGCCCAGAGTTAGTTGCACTTGGATAATCTCAGTTGCATTATGCTGGGCAACTAGCCTGGAGGTGTGGATATCCTTAATGAATATGGACACACCTCCTCCTTTAGTGTTTTGGTCCATGTTAGGTGGCCAAAAGGTGTGGTATGAATTATAGCCTGGTAATGCAGGGGTTCTCTCTGGAGCCTTGAACCACGTCTCTGTCATTGCACAAATGTCGATGTTCTCCATTTTAAGGAGTGCCTTGAGTGAGTGCATTTTGAGGTTTAGACATTTAGCATTGAGTAGCATTACTCTCAGATTTCATGAGACCCATGAAGAGAATAAGTCTAAAATGATTTCCCTGCTTAGTTTAGCAGAAGTATATTGGCATCAAGGAGGAATGGAAATCAAACCAGAAGTAGATAGAAATTAGGCAGCAACTGAATGTACCAAAAAACAAAAGAAAGGATATACAGTAAGGTGAAGGATCAGATGAGAAGGCAAGAAATGTGGAAAATGCATCAATATGGTTGCAAGTATGGAAAACTCTTGGAACAACCTCAAGTTGATCAGGATCAAATGCAGAAATGGTTAAGGAGAACTGAAGTTAAACCAAAAGATGAAAGGTTAATACTGGCGACGCAAGATAGTGGACTGTGTATACATAGCTTTTCAAAGTCCATTGAACATGTTGGAGAAACAGACAAATGTAGGTTTTGTAAAATGGAATCGGAAACATTTGCACATCTTGTGGGTGGTTGTGATATATTAATAGCAGAAGGACTGTATACTGAAAGGCATAATAATGTAGCAAGACTATTGCACTGAGGGTTGTGCAAACATTGTAATACTGAAGTAGCTGAAAAGCATTGGAAACGAACCACAAAGCTTTCTAGAAAATGATGAAGTTTATATCACATGGGATCATCCATTGCCAACAGTTCAAAAGACAGATGTGAGAAAACCAGATATAGTGGTCAATGAAAAGAAGACAAAAGTAGCATTGATCATTGAAACTGTTACACCAAATGATTACAGTGTCTTACGTACAGAGGAACACAAAGTCATAAAAGATCAGGATTTGCAGGCAGAAATGAGGTCAGTATGGAAGAAAGATACCATGACACTTCCAGTAGTAGTGGGAGCAATGGGTCTTGTAAGAAAGAATTTACATACATAGATATGTTACCAATACATTAACTCCATATGAATTGCAGGAGTCATTACTGGGCACATTGCGGGTGCTGCAAAAAGCACCTTTAGCTAACATCAAAGATTGTAACAATACTAATTTCATGAACTTTAATCAAACTCTGACTTAGGAATGGGGTCCATTCCTGCCATGGTATTAGAAACCCAAAAGACTTGGAGAAATTTAAAAAAAGTGCAGAGGATTATTTCCAGAGATTATATAATTCCCTTTTCCTTTCCATCTTCATCTGTATGCAAATTTCCTGATGTTCCACCCAGTCAGAGGAAAGCAGCAACACTAGAAATATAAAAGCTGCTAGAAAAATGAGTCGTCCAAGATGTCCCACCAGAGCAGATAAAATCCAGAACTCAAGATTCTTTTTAATGCCAAAGAAATCAGGGGACTGGAGACAGATGTTGGATCTCAGCAACATGAACAAATAAGTTTGGCATACAAAGTTTCAGATGGTCATGGTTCAGTCCATTCTGCCCTTCTTGTGAAAGGATGACTGGATGTGCTGGACAGACGTTTGGGATGTGTACTATCGGGTCTATATTATATCCTTGAAAGCTGTAAACAGCGAATGCTATCAACAGTAAAAATGCCATGCCCCCCACACCCCCCTCTAATTATATATATCAACTCCGAGATCGCACTACAGTGACGAAAGGGCAAATTTTCCAATCTTCACTGTAGTACGATCTTACTATTTACAGTTTGCTGCATGGCATTTTCGCTGTAGATAGCGTTTGCTTTTTACAGCTTTCGAGGATATAATATAGACCCATACTATCACATAAAAATGAACAGATAATCCAGAAGGCATCTACGCTTCCATCTGGGAGCCAGTCACTACCAGTTCAGAGCACTGCCCTTTGACCTCACCACAAACCCCCCCAGGGTGTTCACCAAATGCTTGACTGTGGTAGCAGCTTACTTCAGACTGCAGGGATTCTGAGTGTTTATGTACCTGGACACCTGGTTTATTACCATCCGACCGGGTATCTACTAATTAGAGCCTGAGATCAGGTATTCCAGACTTGCTCCCATCTGGGGATAACCATAAATTACAACAAATCTCAATTAGAACCGTCTCAAACATTGGAATTTATAGGAGTGATTTTTAACAATATATCATCGATGGCTACATTTCCTCTCTCAAAGTACAATCAGATTCCAGGTGGGAAAAATAATTTACTGTATGACACTCTCAACCTGATTGATTCTACAAGCCTTGGGATCAATGTCAGAGGCTATAGTCCTAGTTCCTCTTGCAAGAATTTTACATGAGGATTCTTCAATGGATGTTAGCAACACAATGGTCTATTCTTTACCAGCACATGTTGGCCCAAAATAGGATCCCTGATTGGGTGGGGGGGCACTTCCTGGGGAAAACAAACCAAGGTATCTGGTCCCCAAAGAGGCCATTACAAATATCAGTGTTCTGGAAATGAGAGCAGTGCTCTTAGCATTGCAGGCTTTCCAAGACTCTCTCCCTTTTGGGGCAGTTGCAGTTCAGATAGGCAATATGTCAGTGGTCTGGTACATCAACAAACATGGAAGAATGAGACCTTATCCCTTGTGTTAAGAAGCACTCAGAGTGTGGCAATGGGCAATCTCATCCAACCGCTTTCTCACAACTATGCACATTACGGGTAAATCCAGTATGATAGCAGACAAACTGAGCAGGTCTAAGTGGTCTCTCAACATGGAAGTGCCAGAAATGATTTTGCATCAATGGGGCCAGCCTTGCTGTGACCTTTTTCCTTCTCCCCAAAATAACAAATGCAGCAGCTACTTTGCCATAATCCCCCCCCCCCATGAGAATCACCATGGGATGCGTTACTCCATGATTGTCCCCCTGGTCCTCTTTATGCTGACCGGCAATTCCCCTAATCCCAAAATTTCTGCAGTAAGCTACCGTGTTAAACAGCAGGGTCATCCTCAGTGCTCCTTACTGACCACTACAGATTTGGTTCCCCTTTATATGGCCTCATCTACTTTACCAGCCTTGGATTCTGGATCTAGTTCCAGACCTCCTGTCTCACCTGACAGACATGATTCATCTGGATATCTCATACCTCAAGCTAATAGCATGGTTTCTCTAATTCCATTAATAGCCAGACAACCTATGTTCTCTTCCTCTGTCTGTCATATTCTTTTATCTTCCCATAAGCCTTCTACAAGAAGTCCTTACACAAATAAATGGAAAAGGTTTGTTTACAGGGCACAACAAAAGCACATTTCATGTTGATTTGAGAATTCTTCTGTGGTTTCTTCAAAACTTCGTAAGGCATTTTTGACAGGCACACTCCTACTAAGACCCCCATACAGAGATCCTACTCCTCCATGGGATATGAACTTGGTACTGCAGGCCTTAATTTATTTTCCCCTTGAGGCAGCAAATAAATGTGATCTTAAGTTCTTATCCTTAAAACTGTTTTTCTAGTGGCAATTACCTCTTCTAGAAGAATTTCAGAACTTCAAGCACTTCTTCTAAACCTCCCTACGCGATCTTCCATAAGGACCGAGTCACATTACACACAGTAGTTCCTTCCTTCCTTAGGTGGTGTCAGAATCCAATATCAATCAGTCCATTCATTTGCCAGTTTTCTTTCCTAAATTTGAGAATAAAGGACAATACATGTTGCATCTGTTAGATGTTCACAGGCAATTACATTTTTACTTACATAGAACAAAAGAAATTCGAAAGACAGATCAATTATCTGTGTCTTTTGCAGACTCTAAATTGGGAAAACCAGTTGAAAAAGTAACCTTAGCCAGATGGCAAATGAATTGAATATCATTCATCTACAACAAGTTGGGCCTAACATTACCAAAACCTTTAAGAGCCCATTCAACTAGGAATATGGCAACTTCTTCAGTGTTTCTGTCTAGGGCTTCCATGGGCATCATATGTGAAGTTGCAGCATGGGCCAATCTTCATACCTTTATCACTAATTACAAACCGGATCTAGTCTCAAGGGGAAGAGCAACCTTTGGCTCAAATGTGCTCAGGAATATCCTTCCTTAGAGTCCACCCAGGAATTTAGGTACCTGGGGACTCTGGGCCAACAGTTGAGGAAAGAATGAAAATTGAAAATATCAGATTAAGAAGTTATGTACTTACCATAACATTCCATCTGTGTTGTCCATTTTCATTCTTCCTCAAGTTTCCACCCACCAACCTCCTGACCTTGTTCACAATGGATTTCTGGAAGAACGAGTTATTATAAGGACACTACTGTCCTTGATGTTGAGCTCCAGATATAGTTTCCTGTATAGTTTCCTCCGTGGAATATATATTTTGCTCTTCTGGAATATATATATATATGTACACACACATATATATATATATATATATACACACACACACACACACACACACAGATGTGTATATATATATGTATAAATATATATATATATATATATATATATATACATATATATATATATATATATATGCCCCTTTTCAGGTAAATCAGGAAACAAGATCTGGGGTATGTTAGGGGCTGGTGCAATATGGGTAAGGGAGAAACTCGAGAACCTTTTGGTTACCACGAGCTTTAGTAACGGCAGAGTCAGATCAGATCCAAATCCAACAGCTGAGGAAGAATGAAAATGGATAATACAGATGGAACATTATGGTAAGTACATAACTTCTTATTCTAATGTCCACAAGATCATAAAACACTGCTGAGAGATGAAAAACGCTCCCTGACAATAGAAGGTAGGTGACAGCCACCTCTAAACTTACTACTGAAATGGAGAATCTCTTCTACTTCTCAAAATGAACCCGATGAGAGTGGAAGGCTGATGGTGGTCACTCCTGAGGTATTTTACTGCAGGGCTGATGGGAATGGGATAAGGATATCTATAGATATATCTAGGTCCTAACGACTGAGTCTTTTTTCACTCCAACCACTGTGGGCTTCACTTGTCTCATACTGTGCTAGACTTCCTTACTGCCAGTTATCAAAGACAATATCACAAATTTGTTGACAACCAGGGGACAGTCTTTTTTCTCTAAATTTTTGAAAAGATGCAGAATCAGTGGGCATTGATACAAAGACATACAAAAATTTCATCCATGACTAAAGAATTGAACTGCCCACCTCACTTCCTCTTGCCCTTGTGAACAATAAAGAACAGAGGAAAAATGCAATACCCTCTGTTGCAGAAGGGTCATTCTACAGTACACCATTCCTGTCAGATCCCAATTAAGTAAGCTTTACTGATTCTCAGTTCAAAAAAGAGAACTGGGCCCACAGCTGAAAAGTCAGCCAGCAATTAGCCTAACTTAGGATGTGACTCGTCATGAGGGCAATGCATTGTCTATAGTTCACTGCCAGATCCACACTGCTTCCCAACACAAGGGATTATAAGTGTGTATTATCCTGTTTGTTCATATACAGCACTGCAGATGAGTTATCTAACCTCAGCAGGAGAAACTTGGATCTTGACTCCCATTCTTAGAACCGCATTTAACATAAGTAACTTTACATACAACTTTGTTATTAATGACCTCAGTTACCTTGCATTTGGAAGAAGTTCATATGAACTACCTAATCCACCAGCTAAAGTCATTAGGATCTTCAGTGGGCTCAACTGTGAGAAAGGAAATGCCACTGAGTTTACTTGAATAGATTATTGCTCCAGAATCCAGTGATATGGGTCTGATACCAACAGAAGATCCATGAGTGCATGGTGAATTTGAAGCAGTTTACACCTCACTCTTCAATGGCGCACATCCATGCAATGATGGGCAAAAAGAATGGTAAAGATGAATGACGTATGAGATCCAGAATTGTTTCATTCTCAGCTCACGTCTGAGTTCTCACTCAGGGTGCCAAGGTTATGGTATCCAAGAATACATGACAGAAACTGCAGTGTAACCATCTCCACCCACAAAAAAAGGAATCCTCTGAACCTGGAGCCAAGGAGAATTTTTACCAGTCTATAGTGACCTCTGAACTTATAACTTCCACAAGACTCAAGAAAAGGTCACTACCAGGCAGTTTCTTAACAGAGACCCCTGGAGCCACTAGCCCAGCTAAGGGAACACAAGAATACTCTTCTAATACAAGGCTTCTGTGACCATGACCAGATCCTTGATAAAAACACTGCTACAGATGACAACTCACAGCAGCCACCCATAATATCCAGCAATAGCATCCAGGCCTCAAATGGAAGAAAGAATTTGATCCATTGTACAGCTACCATTCCCAAACCAATGTACTGGATATATTTATTAGAAGTTGCTAAAATTCAGGATGGAGATGAAACCACCAAATCTTTGAAACAAGAAAGAGACAGAACCAGAATCTGCTTCATCTTTTTGATGGGAAAAAAGCATGCCAAGAACTTTGTAGACACTGAATGAATTCTTACAGCAGACCTACTGATGAAAGACACTAACATTTATAAGATGTGGCTATTTAAAAAACAAGTCCAAAATCAAGTGGCCTCAGTGATGGTTCTCTGAGTTGGAGGAAACTGAGTGAACTGGTATCCAACCTATAGTGCTGAATTAAAGGTCACTTGGGGTTATTGCAGGGTGCCCCGCAAAGTTTGCTTTCTGGAAGACTTGTCAGAAGGCACAAGAGATACTGGGAAGAACAAAATGAATGTCTGATCTCCTTTGCCTGTGAGTGTTTTTTTCTTCTCCTCCTTAGGGTGCTGGGTTCACCTATAAGGTAAAGATGTTCAATCCTGGATGTGATGCCAAATAAAGATCCTGCACAATGGTCAATACTGGTTTCCTCTTTTGTAGGTCTTCTATAATCTTCTGAGTGGCCTTCCAAAGAAGACAGACACAGAAAGAGGCATCCAGAATAATGTGTTGTTTCTTTAAACAGGAGAACATGAGCAATGCCATCTACTGCTAGCACAGCACTAATACTGCACCCTGGCAACAGGATCAGGAAAAATGTTTGATATCAGTATGGAAGCCTGCTGAAGTAGCTATTATAAAGGCATTTGTTACAAATATTATAAGTTTAAAGGCAATAAGTTCTTCAGGCTACTTCATAACCTTCTTTTTAGAGATAAATGGAAATGAAACAGGGTAGAGATGGTGGAGGTCCCTAAGGTCCATAGTGGCAGACAACAATAAGCTCTAAACTACCCTGATTAAAGCTTTAGATTCCTTATCTAAAGCCAAAATGAAAATGTGTTTTCATAACCTGTGCTGCCCTAAGGAGATACTATGGCAATTCTCCTTAAGATGCTTAGTCAGGGTGTTATTTCAAACCTAGGCATTGACCGAGGGCATTAGCTTGCTTAGGAGCTGAAGGATCAAAACATGTGTGCTTTCAGATAGCTTAGTTGGAAATGCAAGTCTCGTTGTTAAATAATCCAGTGTTATTCAGTATTTATCCTCAAGAATGGGTCAAAATGCCAGCCCATAAATGCCCATTATTCTTTGAGTTTCTCTAAAGGGTTATCTTGTGAAAGCTTTATTGAAGAGAGGTTCCACTGTCCTGTTCTGTCCTAAAAGGGGGAGCTTGCTCTCCTCTTGTCTCATGCCCCTGGTGGACTCAAAAAGGAAAGGAGACATCCCCTAGAACTAATTCCAGAAGTGGGTAGCCCCCACTCATCTGAAAGCAGCAGGAGGACATAGTGAGGCCTGGTGATGGGCCTCCAGCTTAGGAGGGGAACATATCAAAGTCAGCATCAGACTGTGAGGGGCCTGGTACAAGACCTTGCAGTGGCCTTAAATTATAGTCCTTAATTCTCACTCTCTCATATCCCACAAGACATCAAAGACTGGAGATGGCAACAAGCTAACCAGGTATAAGAATAATGGGTAGCCCATTAACTCTCACCACTGAGGTAAGCTCAGGAGGAGGTGAAATAAGAAGCCATCTGACGTTTTGCCACAGAAATGTCACCACAGAACTGAAACCTGCCCCATGCTGCTAGGCCACTGTTTCACTTGCAACTCTACAGGGATGCAACACTCAAGCCCTGGGGCTTACTATTCAGACAGGATTACTGTGGTCTGCCACATGCTTTGTTATTAACTGATGACTAATGCAAGCAAGAGTGATCTCTCATTAGAAAGGGAGAACTTGTGAATGCTGAAAGTACGCAGTTCTCAGAAGTAGATGTAGTCTTGAGGACTTTGACCAATGATTGGCCTTATGTCATTCCTTCTCCTTCACTCTAGCTTATTTCTGTAATTGAAATGGTTACCTTCCATCACTGCAGTGTTTTAAGTGGAAACATTAGCCTCAGCATTCCCTCATCTTCATCTCTAAATAGCACTGCTAAAGTGTGGGTACTTGTGACACTCCTTCAAAATATGTTCCTACCCAAAGCAACACAGGCAGAGCCAGTGCAGGTGAACTGGTGACCTGCTATCAGTTGCTAGATGAGCATTTAATTGTTTCCATATTGCTACAGGTTGTGCGTTTACCATGTTTACTGATTACATTTAGCTATCTTTCTGATGTCAGAAAACATGACATAACAGGGGCTCTAAAGTCCCTCTCACCTAACAAATATGATTATGACACAGTGGGCATGAATGAATTGGGGTGAGCAACCTGAAGGACATGAAGAAAGACATGCTGGATCTCACCAGACATGCTCAGTGCAGACAAGGCACTGGTCATGAGTGGACTATTCTTTCACACAGAATTTTATTTAGTTATCCTTTTTGTTGGCCAGGCTAGTCCCACTAAAATAGGGGCCTCTTTTCAGGGAAGACCTCAGGTGGTATTTCTACTGTAGGGGAAATTTGACCAGGGCATCAGGAAACTTTCCCTACTCTTTTCAATATGTGCTATGAGATCTTTTACATCCACCTGTGCTATCACCAGCTTAAGCAGATAATACCTCAGTTTAATGTCTCATCCAAAGGACAACACATTCAGGAATGCAGCAGCCCCAATGCTGCACTGCAGTGTCAGCAATCCAATCACCTGGAGTGGGAATAGAGTCCCCAGCATTCTGAACTTGCAGCACCATAGGTAAGTGTGCTCCCTATTGATCCACTGACACAGAATGATACCTGTATGCAAAGAAAGTATGATTCTCTTCAAAAGTTGGATTCGCACTTGGTGTCATTCTAGGGAAGGCCCCAGTATGTGACAGCATGGTGTGAAATGATTGACTGAGCAACTTGCCTCGCCAAGGATGGCCTGCACCTCTCATTCCATGGCTTCTCCACACTGTTTAATCCCCTTGCTGTCCCAATAGTGATTTTTAGGCAGAGTCTGGCTATTGGACACGCCATTATTGTATGTATCAGTATAGCTATTTCCAACTCTAAATCAGACCATATCAGGGTGGCTTTTGTCATCTCCAGAAGTCTTAAGTACAAAATGCCCAGTCCTGAGGCTCTTCTGCAACTTGAACACATCCATGTATATGTAGTTACTGAGACTTGATTTCAGTGTAAAGATAGCATTCCCTCCATATCTAAGTTTCTCATCTACTGTGTATTCAAGCCTGATGGAAACATTGGTGGTGTTTCCATATTTGTCAAAGGCTATGTCACCTCTAGGCAAATTCCCAGAGAGAGAGAGACAAACTGAGCTCAAACTTATCCTGACCAAGATAAACCGTCAGCTGCTCGACACCTTTCATATTCAATGATGACCACATAAGATTCTTAAATGTACTTGAGGAACTACCTACTATCAACAATGGTTTTATAATGGGAGATTTCAACTATCCCTTAATAAACTGGAGTACCTGTAACTCCCAGGTTGGGTATGCCTACAGATTCTTGGACTTAATAAATAAAAATTGCCTGGAACAGTTAGTTAATGAATTAACTAGAGTACATAACATTTGTGTCCTGGTCCTAACTAATATAACCACTATATGCACCACCCATCTAGTTTCAACATCTCTGGTTAAGCCTGACCATAAACATGTAACATTCTCTTTAAAAAATCTCTAAACCCCCTGCAGTCAATAATTCTGAATTTCGGGGATTTTAAGCAGACAAACTTTATCATTCTAAGACGATCTGTCCAAATTCACTTGTAACATCACCAGACCTAACATGCTGCTATTTATACAAAGGAATTATATTTACCCATAGATAAGTGCCTAAATGTTACCATCCCTACTAGACTCAAATATAATACAAATTTTAAGAACAAACCATCTGGGTGCACCACCATAAATAAACAAGAGAAGAGTACAAAAAATTTTAAATCATACTACAGATCTAAAACTCATGGTAAAGATTGCATGAAGAATATCCATAAGGAACTAAAAGCTGCTATCAGGCCTTATATGGTGTAACCATGAAGTTCAATAGCTACTAAAGCTAAGGATAATTATAAGCACCTCTTTACACACAATTAGATGACTAAGAAACAACACCCATCAGCATTTTGAACTTGTTCAAATGGCACCAACCACACAGACTCTGCAGACATAGCAAACTACCACAGGAACTTAGTGCAAACTTTAACCCTGAAACAGATGTGGGTACTTTTCCGTTATCCAGGCAATAGTTGTAAGGCGTGGATGGATAGACCTAGCCTTGAAATTGCAAGGCAGACAACTTGCTGGTACTGACTAATATGAAAAGGGTTTGGTAAGGTCACGGATTTCAGGAAAGGTCAGCCTTTGTCATATGAAGCCCTTTCCTCGTACCCATTTCCATTTTTCTTTACCAATAATTTCTGGGCTCTTCACCTTTGTTTACCATGGCTCACTTTTTGGTTTTCTAGGTGCCGTACCACTGTAGAAAGAACCCCTGTTAATTTGTAAAGACGGTGTGAATGAACGAAGTTATTTTGTGAAAAAACAAGGAAGTGCTCCTTTTTCCGACCATCGGCTGATTTGTAAGGAAATAAACTCCCAGCAGTTTAGTAAGACAATCTATCCCAAATGCAATCATTCTGAAACTCCAGAGGCAGCACTGAGTTCAGATCTCCCCATCCTCACTGTGTGCAGGTTGACAGATATATATACCTCCCAGCATTACAAATCTTAACACGCTAACCTTTACAAATCAGCTGAGGGTCAGAAAGAGGAGAGCTTACATATTTTCCCACAAAATCACGTCAGTCATTCACACTATTTCAGAATTAACAGGGGATCTTTGTACAACTGTCTGTATAAGTGTCAGTGACTTGGCCGGAAAGCAGTAACAGTCCCACAACAAATCCAAACTGAAAACCACAAAACCCTTGGAAATTAAGCAGCGGTGAGTTGCGAGGAAACATCAGTACTACGGTGACAACAAAGGCAAAACTCAAATGAAGAAATGAACAATCAGGTGAGCACTGCTGATCTGCCAGAAAATGAATAGTATCATGAGGAAGAACAGAAAGTTAAACTCAGAGAAAAATAAGTGGCGGTAAGTGCACATGAAGCGCACATTTTGTTTGTTGCCCCGTTAACAGAAAAGTACCCAGATATCTTCATTCCATAAGTTCCTGATTCCTTTACACTTCCTAATATCACAAAAGAAGATGTACTGAAGTACTGTCTAAGGCACTAAAATACTACTTCCATTGGGCCTGTTAACTGGCCTAGATGCCTAATAAACAGAGCCAAACATGCCTTTATGAAACCCCTTCATAAATTGTTTAACCTGAGCTTAGCTACAGGCTTTATCCCAGAAGTCTGGCAAAGTGCAGTGATCATGCCCCTATCACAGACCCATGAAATATAGACCCATTAGCCTGACCAGTCTGATTTACAAAGACATGGGCTACATCATATCTCACCTCATAAACTGTGATACCAAAAACCTTATCAGGCTAGACCCACATCAGTTTAGCTTTGTCAAAGAGAGATACTGCCTACTCAGTTTGGTTAACTTCTTTGATGAGATCACACAGGATATAAATAGTGGTCATTCTATTCACACAACTTATTTGGATCTGGCCAAAGTATTTGACACTGTATCCTATCTGGATCTGGTAAATGCATTAGACACTATATATCATGCAAAATTAATAAGCTAAGTGCCTTAAAAATAAATTCATGTAATGAAGTGGATAAAACCTACATAGTAAAGATGTCAAAACACTTCCTCAGAAAGTATGAAGGTAACTAACTTTGTGCCTCAGGGCTTAGTACCAGACTGGAAGAACCTCTCTCAACCCAAACTTGAGGACTAAAAATGTCTTTCAGTAGAGTGGACCAAAAAAAATCCTCTGTACTGCTTCCTACAACTGAAACAACCACATTGCTACAGTTACCAGTTACTAGCACACACTGGGCTTCACTGCAAGTATGAATTCTATACTGGCATTTATTTATGAAGCCCCAGTATCTTGGTAGCTTCATAAATGAATATTGGTACTGCAGTTCCACCTCCTTGGCATGTGCCAATCATGCCCCCTAACAGCTTGTACCTAGGGCAGCCACCTCTTTCACCCCCCTTAATTACAGATCTGCTGGAATCCCCTCCTTTTCTGTATCTACCTCTCCAAGCTTCAGTCTGCAAATCAGGACTTTTGGTTAACTATGTTTGCAGATAACTGTAGAAATGTGATGTTCAGCATTAGATCACTATTGCAGTACCCCCAAGCTTTTTGGGTTATATTCTGCCAAAGATATGACTAATTGGCCAGCTTTTCAGTGCTTAAAGGTGCCTTCCACATGCTCCGATTGCCAGGAGCTGGAGAAGAACTCCATATAAAAGGCAAATAGAGCACCAAAAGATACAGAGCTTTCTTGCCACCGAAGTATGCTCCTTCTGCTGGATTTGTAGAACTGGTGATTGGCTAGAAATCCTTCAGGGCTGGGCAGATAAATCTCCTGCTGGGGAATACTATCAACAAATTTATTTTTCTGTGAAATTATGTTTATTGGATAGGGAGCTTATATATCTACGATTGTCAGAACTTCTTAAGGGTCTTTTACATTGTGAATGCTTGTGTGAACAAACTGTGTAAAATCATTTTTTTTGTTTTCTATATATTCATGTAGATTATGTGTTAGGGGCATGAATTTTTGCATTTGGGGACTATCAGTGCATATCTTAAGTCAAAATCACCTTTTTGCTGTTACAAAGTTTACTGACTCTCATAGGCTGGATTACCCATCTTTAGTGCTTCTTTCTTGGATGAATCTATGGAGCAATTACTGGTCTCCTTGGTTCTTCTTCCCCTGCCACAAAAAGAATGTTTTCATGGAGTCCTTGGGTGTCAGGCTAGCTCTGGTTGTAGATCAGCCACTGATAAGCATCTTTACTCCAGCTGGATTTGGTTCCTCGGAGCCCTCATCATTACCCCACCCCCACCCCACCCCCAGTTTCTCTGGTAAACCATTCATGTCGGGAAGAGGTGAATGATGTTCTACCACATAGCTAGGAAAGGGAACCAGAGCCCTGGAATAGTATGCCTGCTTTGCTTTGGTCCTTTTCTAGGGAGTTTCCCAATAAACTGAAACACAAAGATGAAAATACTTAGCTTCTCCTGTTTCTATCTCAATAGATAGAAGAGCAGTGGTTGAATAAAGAATGTAGTTCTTCAGCATTTTCTACACACCCTGTAGATTCTGATTTTGAGGAAAGTGTTGCTTTAGGTTTTCTGCCAGAAGATCTTTCTTTTTCTGAAACCAGAAGACCTTTCTTTTTCTGAAACTTTATCTAAAATGAAAGAGGTTTTTAACTGGATCTGAATAACATTCCTATTGCCCATCAAATGTATCATGATTTATTATGGTTGGATATTCCAAAGTCTACAGTTGTTCCTCCTCTTTTTTTCTGCTTTAGAGAATGTTTTCTTCATAGCTTGTAGTTCCACTGACAGTCAATCTTCTGCTCATAGGAAACATGTCAGGTTATAAAGGCTACTTTAGACTCAAATACCTGTTTTCTAACCCTAACGCAGGCCATGCAGTGTTTTCCCCATCCAAAACTGCTTCTTATAGACATATTGGTAATACTAACTCCATTCACTCTGACAAGAAGGGAAAGCTTTTGATAGAATTTGGGAAGAAAGTCTTTTTTTCTGCCACTTTAATGTTCAGAATTTTAAACTGCCAAGTTCACGTTAGTTTTAGCTTCTGTCTCTGAGAGCATGAAGACGTTAATGATCAACCTTCCCTCGTCTGAGGTGGAAAAATAATTTGAATGCCTCTTTAGTACTGGCTTCTCATGTAATTAAATATTCCTTAAAATTTCCTTATGAAGCTGCTGATGCTGCCTTCTGAGCAGCGGCTTCTGTGTCAGTCATGAGAAGATTATCTTGATTATGTTCTCAAAATTTTCCTGAAGATGTTAAAACTGAAATTTTAAGTTTTCCTTTGAGCAAAGAAGTTCCATTTGGCTCTTCTGCAGTTGAGGTCCTTAAGAGATTTAATGAGAGAGGAAAGTTGATTCAAGGGGTGACCCAAATCTTCCAAACTACCCTTTTTATCCATAAAAAATTTTTCATTCTACCTAGACTCCCTTTTTCAAAAAAAAAAAAAAATTTAAGCAGCAAGGTGCCAGTAAACAGAATTTTAATACGCAGTGACAAGGAGGCTCCAAAAGAAAGAGTGAAAAACCTCTCAAAATCAAGGACAGTCCAGAAAGTCAGATTGACTGTTGGCCTCTTCAGGCCACCCCCCCCCCCCACCCCCAGGCAATCTCAGATTGTTTCAGACAAATGGGTCATCAAAGTTAGTCAACAGTGGTACACTTGGCATTGTTAGTCCTTGCCTATTTTCCAGGGGATTCCTTCTTGTCTGGTAAGCCAGTTATCTCTGTTCCCTCCAGTTCTGGAACAAATGTTATTTCAGGGTGTCATAGAACTAATGCCTGCCTGCCAGATGGGCAAATGGTTTTATTCAAAGCTTTTTCTTGTGCCAAAGAAAGGATGGATTCAGAGGCCTCTGCTATGTCTCTACTTTCTCATTCTTTTTGACAAGGACTCAGAGTTCAAAACAGTATTTCAGACATTTATTGTTTTTCTGTATCTGGTTCACATTATCAGTTCTCTGTCTTACTCTTTGGACTATCAATTGCTCAAAGAGTATTTTCAAAGTGTCTGGTTCCAGTAATTGCTTATTGAAGACTTCAAGCCATTCACATTTTTTTTCTTATTCGAAAGATTGTCTTATATTTCTAGACTCTTTCCAGTTGTCAGAAATCCTTGACAAGTGTTTAGAATCTTCTACACAGCCTGGGTTTTCAAGTGAACTTAAAAAAATTTTCCTTAATACCTTCTTAAAACATGTTTTCCTGTGATGTCTGTTAGATCCTTCCCTGGAAAGAGCTTTTCATCTGCCAAACAATGTAGAGATGTTCTAAAATTTCTTCCTGAGTTTTTCCCATGGCTTTTATGATTCTTATGTTTCCCCTGGCTAGACTTCATATAAGAAAAATCCAGTGAACCCTCAGGTCATTCTGGACTCACCTTTTCAGATCTCCATACTGGGGTTTGCAAGGAGGGAGGTTTTCAGGGGGAGGGGGGGCACTTTTCTTGGAATCCAGGTCTTCCCTTCTCCCTTATGCCTTCTCTTCAGTCTGTCACAACTGTTGCTTTAGATATGGTGTGAGGAGTTGCTTCCAAATTTGCAAAGTCTGTAAAACAAACTTGACAGACAAAAGCACTTAAATGTCAAAGACATAATGGCAATATTAAATGCTTTAAAAGGCCTAAATCATTTCTGGTCTCCAGGACCTTTATAAGTTCTCTCAGACAAAACTACAGTGATGTGGTACATACATAAATACCAGATTTTACCTTTTTGCAGTAGCAGCTTAGCTCAGTTGTATTATTTATTTATTTTACATTTGTTAACCGGTGGTGTCTGACTGAGCCATAAAGGCCCTTTTTCAGCAGAGGCCGAGGGAGAAAAGCTCCACATAGAGAAATTACAGACACATTTAGATATTTAGACATGATCAGTATACACACAAATTACAATATGCATGTTTTTACAGTGGTATGCAGCACATCAACAGTTACAGTGGAGAGAACAAACAAGAAAATCTTAATTTAAAAATAAAGGTAATTAATAGATTTGTGGCATACAGCTGAAATTTGGAACATAGGTAGAATACATACATAGTACGCAGGTACAGTACATACATTGTAGATTATCCAGTGTTTGTGAGTAAGAGTGAAAACTATTATCAAGTACTCTAGGTTTAGTATGTGTACCTTATCTGCTTTCACTAGCTTGGGGAGCAATCACGGCACTGCCAACTTTGCTTGAGATGTTGCCTAATGAGGTTTTTAAAGGAGGCTTTGGATGATGTGTTTTGTATGCTAGTGGAGAGAGAGTTCCATTTTTTAGCCACTGAACTACTATACAGTGTGTCTCCAAAGCTATTGTAGCTGTTGATGACTTCTAGTAGTAGTTTGCTTGATGATCTAAGAGGCCTTTTTGCTGAGTGATGTACTAGGTTTCTGAGGGCAGGACACTTACTGGGGAGGTAATAGATAGAATGACAGAGACAGAGCTGATTGCAGGTTAGGAGGTTGGGCAGTTCAAGAAAGTGGAGCTGGCTCAAAGCAGTACAGTGATGAGTTTGGGTCTATATTAGATCATCGAAACGGCAGAATTTTGAATGATCTAATATCGAACCCAATATCTCGAACGCTGAAAACAGCGAGGCTGCACAAAACCGAATTCTTTCCTATGGAAAGAATTTGGTTGGCCGTTGTTGTGGCTTCGCTGTTTTCAGCGATGTGGTGGAAAGTTACGGGTTGGGTTAAGGTAAGTGTGTGATTGTGCGGATATTCAGGTTAGGACACGGGTTGGGTGAGTTAGGGTTAGGGTGCGGGTCAGGTAAGTGTGCGATTGTGACAGAATTTGGGGTTAGGGGCAGGTTAAGTGAGTTAGGGTTAGGGCATGGGTGAGGTGAGTGTGCGATAGTGAGAATTTAGGGTTAGGGGTGGGTTAAGTGAGTTAGGGCGCGGGTGAGTTTGCGATAGAGACAGACCTTAGGGTTAGGGTCTGGGTTAAGGTAAGTGGATAGATAGTAGTGTATGTGCAGTGTAGTGTAGGGTTAGATGTAACTTTTAAATGTATGTGTGTGGATTGCTGCTTTTTAGTGTGCTTGTGGTGTGTGTGTTTCTCGGAACAGCAAATTTTTTCCCTGGGGGAAAAAAAATTGCTGTTTTGAGGTTTCGATATTGCTAGGGTTCGGGTTTTGCAATTTGACATTACAGCATTTGATAATGAGCCATTTTGATGATCTGATATAGACCCATGAGTTCTATACGAGCAATTTGCAGCAAAGCGGGCAATTCTGTTATAGCAGGGTTCCATTTTGCTTAGTTCAGTTTTGTTGAGATTAGTCAGAATGTGAGATGCATATAGTAGGGTAGATAGAAGTTGGGAGTGAGCAATGGCTGATATTGTGTTGTTGGTAAGAAATGGTTAGATACAGACTTGGGGATTTGAGGATTTGTTTGGTTTCTTTACTGAGCCAGGGGTTGTAGAGGTTCTAACCTTGATTTTGAGCAATGGAGCGACAGTGTCTAGGTGTTGTAGAAATGTTTTGTTGAAATATGCTACAGCCTGGTCAAGTGGGTGGGTTTTTAGGGGTGTCCAGTCACAGTTACAGAGTAAAGTACCTCAGGAGAGAATTTTTTGTGTGTTTCTAGTGGATTTATAGTTAGTGGTTTTGCATATGCTTGTTCTACTACATACAAGGTATATTATGTTGTGGTCACTTAAGGTGTCTGGAAGACTGCCTGTGTGGGGGTACAATGTGGGGTTCTTAGTTAGGACCCAGTCAAGGACGGATTCCCTTTTAGATTTTTTTATCACATCTAGTTGGAATTTGGACTAGTTGCTGGTAGCCATTGGGGATTTATTAGATTACTTGGTGGTTCTGATATACAGGTGAACCAATCTAGGTTTGACTCTTCAGGCTTCATACATTCTTTCACAGCAAACATCTGTAGTATGTAGGCTAAGCAGAACTAATAAAACCCCTTACAAATGGAAAGTGCATCTGGGGATCTTCCAGGAATGGATCCAGTTTTGAAGAACACCTCAAGCACATCTGTTTGTCTCCTCTCTGAACAGACAGAGGAATTCTGCTCCAGGATTCATTGCAACTAGGCCTAGAAATCAGATGCCTTCTTGTTCTCATGGGCAGGAATGTTCCTTTATAGTTTTCTTTTCAGTTGATATCCAGGGTTCTGTTAAAGGTTTAGAAGGACTCCCCATAGACAGTGGTGGTGACTCCCTTTCGGCCCAGGCAACAGTGGTTCTCCCTTCTTTTAAAAGTAGTCAAGTGTAATTACCACAAGTTTCCCCACATACTGGATTTGGTCACACAAGATGGTGGTTATTTGATACATATCAGCCTGAAATCTCTGCAGATGGCTGCCTAGTTGATAAAATTTTGATTCCTTTTTGGCAACTTTTTTATGAGGACATGTGACAGGTAATGAAGGAGGCTAAAAAATGTGCTACCAGAAAATCATATATGTCTAAGTGGAAAAGATTTTCTAGTTGGTGCCTTTCCAAAAACTAGGACCTTTTAAGACATGGCTGCCTCTAGTTACAGTTTTTATTAAGGTTTATAGCAAATCAAAATGTTTACAAAGATTCACAAAGAAATTGCATTTTAAGCAGAAACCAATAAACAATACAGCAAAACAAATAAAGAATTTACAACAGTGTCTGAAAGATAAAACATAACAGAATTGATAAAAATCATAAAAGATTGTTTTAAACAGTACATAAATCTTTATCTAGTATGGATTTCAGATTGGACCTCAAATTATATGAAAAAGGTGTTCTATTAGTTCTTGACTTAATAGTCATCATTTCTAAACTACAGGTTTCAATAAGAATATTTTTTGAATTCTGCAAAAGAAGAAGTATGTTCAGATTTCCAATTTCTGGTTATTACTTTTCTAGCAACTATTAAAACAGTCCATAAAATAGGATATTTAGTTTTCTTAACACAAATAGGAATTGGAGTGTTAAACAGAATCAAATAGTTGGTCAATGTAAACTTATCATTAAAAAAGTGTTTGTAAAAGATGATTGAGTTTTCCCCAATATTGCCTCAGTTATACAATCATAAAACATGTGTGACCAATCAGGTTTAGAATTTGATTTACATCTCCAACACAACACCCTATTTTTAGTAATCAGTTTGAATCTAGGAGGTGTGACAAAAGCTCTGTTCATAAATTTCCAAGCATATATTCTCCATCTAAGGGATGATGTAGTAAATGTAGGTGATTCCAGAATTGTTTTTTTTTTATCTAACTCAGAAGGTGACTTTTTATTAATTGAAATTAAATAGTTCCAGAAATTATCTGAAACATTTTTTGATTCTTTATTAATTATTCTATATATAGAAGAGAGTTTACATTCAGAAACTATATTTTGTTGCATAGAAAATACCAAAAATTTTATTAAATTAGGCATTGATGATCTTGAATATCAAGGGATTAAGTTAATTTTATCTATCATAAATTGTCTAAGAGATTTAAGTTGCAGCCATTCAGATTTATTTAAATCAAAATTAATTATTAGATATTCTAATGTACTTACTTTTTCATCTTGTAAGAACTGAAACCAAAATTAAGATTTGTTTTCTTTCAATAAAATATATTAGTCATAATGGAAGAGGCAATAAGATCCTTTGTATATGCAACTGGAAACAAAATAAATATCCAATTTTTATAAATTATATTTTTATATATGTAATTTATGAAGTCCTTAAATAAAAGTTTCATATAGTATGTTAAGTTATCAGGAAATCTATTTAAGAGAAAGTAATCTTTGGATATCCAAATAAATGGATTATTTATTATTGAAAGTTTAATGAAGTTAGTTCCCTCATTTGCATTAAAACAGAGAATTTCCTGGAATGTCTTCCATTTAGCTGAATAATGTCCATCTAATAATAGTAAGAAGGTCCTAATCATAGAAGAAATAATGTAGAGTTCTATATCTGGAAAACCTATACCACCTAGGGACCATTATGTGTAAGGGATATCTTAGGTTTGTCTGGTTGCCATAAAAATTTCAAGATCAACCTATTAAATTCTCTAATTAATGTTTTTGGAGGCATTAAAGAAATAGATTGAACAACATAAAGTATCTTAGGTAGAATAATCATTTTAATAATTGAAAGTTTTTCATCCATTGAAAACAAAAATATTTTCACTTAATTATTAGATTGTTAATAGAAGAAATGCAATTAACATAATTTAATTTTATTATATCCTTCAATAAGCCTTCTGATTTGACTAAATATTTGATATATTTCTGATTCCAAAGATTAGTGTCAGAACGTATAGAGAGTATTCACCATTAAAAAATAAACCCGATTTTTTGAAAGAATTCCATAAAATCAAAAGTGGCTTGTAAAGCTGAATTTGTTCCATCGACCATAAGAAGTATGTCATCTGCAAAGAGTTGTACTTTGGAAGTTATTTCTGTATTCAGTTCTATTCCTTTAATGTTTGGGTTCATTCTTATATAATTAGCTAAGGGTTCCATTAAAGGAGTAAAAAACAAGGGAGAAAGGGGACAGCCTTGTTTAGTTCCTTTATAGATCAAAATATTTTGTGATAAATATGGGCCAATCTTGATATATGCACAACTACCTTTATATAAATGAGAAATTAAATTAATGAATCTTTCAGAGAAGTTATAGGCCTCTAAGGTAAGAAATAAATAATCCCAGTTGACCAAATCAAAGGCACAATTTATGTCTAAACTTATTAAGGTTAAATTCTTATTAGATTTGGTTGCATAGTCAATAATAGTTAAAACCCTTTTAATACTATCAAATGTATTCCTGTAAAACCTATCTGATCATCATCTACTAGACCAGGAATAATTTTTTTAAGCCTATTGGTATAAATGGACATAAAAAAATTATAATCAAGAAGAACATTTAGAAGGATCTTTATCTGTTTTTAAGATAGGGGAAATGAGAGTATATTTCCTGGAGAGAGGAATATTAAACAAATCCTGACATTTAGTATAAGAAGTGATTCATTGGGAAATAATTTATAAAGTTCTGGGATGATTCCATCATTACCAGGGGCCTTATTTTGTTTTAATTTGATTTGTTTTTTAATCTCTATGAGTGAGATTGGTTTATCTAATGCCTTAATTTGATGTTATTTTAATTTATTCTTAGTATGTTTCTTAATAAAGGCACTTATTTTTTGTTTTGAATCCATAATAGTTGGTTTCTGATTAATTTCAGTAAAATAATTTCTAAATTCCTTTAAAATATCTTCATCAGTTACCATCTTCTTCCTTTTACTAGCGTAAATCTCTCTAATATGATACAATTTATTTAATTTCTTAGTTTTAATTGCTAGTTTCTTAAGAGATTTAGGATTAGTAGAAAAGTTTATGTGTCTAAATCTCTCTAAACTAATCTTAGTCTTGTGATTTAATATTTCTAAGTATTTATTGTTTAGGGCATTAATATCTTCTGTATTGTTAGATTTACTTGTCTGTTTTTGTAATTTAACTATGTCAATCTTTTCTTGAAGGGTTTTTAGTTCCTTATCCCAAAACTTTCTCTTATTTATGTACCAATTAATTATTATTCCATATAAGTATGCTTTCAGAGCATCCCATATATAAATAGCAGATGTGCTTTTAGAATTATTAAATTTAATAAAATTAACTTCAGAAATGACAAAATCTCTAAAATCAGATAAATTAGTAAGATATGCAGGTATTCTTTTAATTTGAGGATAACAACTAGAATGTAAAAGGAGTTCAAAAGTTATTGCATTATGATCAGAAAGTGGGCATGAATGAACTTTAACTTTAATTACATTTTTAATTAATTGATTTGAAATATATAGTCTGTCAATTCTAGAATATGTGCCAAATCTTGGTGAGAAATATGTGTAAAAAAGTGAACTTGTATCAGCAAAATAAGTGGTGGTGCTGCTGTAGCGTTGTCGCCTCACAATAAGACGTTGTCCTGTTCGATTCTCAGCTAGAGCGTCTTCTGTGTGGAGACATGTGTGAATGGGTGTACCTTCATTAAAGGCTGTGCATCAGAGTTGGCAAGTCGGCACGTAAAAATCTACTGCCAATCATTAGCAGACCGGAGTTCTGCTGTGGTGACCCCTAACTGGGAAAAGCCAAAAGACACAACAAAAATATTAAAAGAGTCAGAAAATTCAGTTAAGTTTTTAGCTGGAGATGAAATTATTCTCTTCCTGAAAGCAGTAGAATCATTTTCCTTTACTATACAATTAAAGTCTCCTGCTAGTATGATATTCCATTTGGAGAATTGAATTACTTGCTCTAGCTGTTGTTTAACTGTATGAGTACCTATCCCAGGAATCCAGTAAGCATTAATGATTGTATATATTTTTTGTTAAGTTCTAGAATAACCACACATAACATACCCTTGGTCATCATTATATGTCTCTAATATTTTAGAGAAAGGAAGGGAGTTATTTCATAATATAGCAACTCCCCTCTTTTTTGTTGATAATGTAAACTAGATAGTACTGTATACTTCTTGTTATTAAGTCTATATATATCTTCCTTTAGTAAATGTGTTTCTTGTAGAAGAACAAGATTAGAATTAAGCAGGTTCAGATATTTATATAGATTCCTTCTTTTGCAGCTGTTATTAAGACCATTGGTGTTAATGGAAATACATTTTAATGTAGACATTTGTGGAAAGAATTCATATTACTAGTATTATATATTTGTAGATGACTAGAAGTAATCAAGCATGTATATGTCTTTACTGTAATTATATGAAACTTAGTCGGTTGTGTTCCAAATGATATAAAATTAATATGTAAATCAAATAAATAAATGTTTCAGACACTATAAGATGGCTAACAGAAACTATATACAGGAAAAATAAAATTGAGTACACATTCTCCATCTTCATGGAGTTCAAAACACTCCTGATTCAAAAAGAATACTGTTTGAATCTAATACCCTCTCAACAGCAGCATTTAAGTCCTCTCCTCCATAATAAATGAATAGAACATTGGCTTCAGACAAAACATGGAATTTAAATTCTGAATACCTTTTTATGTAGTAATATAAAATAAAATCTAAAATCTTAACCATTGTTCAAATGTTATAATTTCTCATAAACTAGGTACAGAAACATATTGTTGATTCAAACAACCTAGTAAATGTAAACAGAGTTTCCTAAAACTCAAGTTTTGAAATATAATTTTAAAGTATAAAAGGTCTCCATTGAAATATAGTATGAGTGTTGAAAGATAAACAACACAGCAATAGTACTCTTTAATAATGACTGAACTAAGATAATAAATGTTATGAAAAATAGTAAACTGACTATGGATATAAGTAAAAGAAGCACTAGTAAAATATCTATTATGATAGTTGAATAGAGTAGTACATGTTGAATAGGACTTAATTCTCTCTAACTAATATTATACTAATATGTTACAATATAAAGTTCAGATGACCACTTTACCTATAGAAATTAAATTCAGTCCTGAAGATATAACTTATACAAACATGAACATAACAGAACTTGAAAATATGCATGTACTGTAATAATGTTAGCATTTAAATCAAACGCTTCTTTAATATGTATAAAACCAGAATGAAATGAAATTAATGATTCCATGTTTGCCAATACAGTAACCATCTGCCTGAGAAAAATTATTAAAGAATGGCCATCCTAATGTTTGTAGAAATTAAAGTGAATAATTAGGCATTTCTGCATCAAACCCCCATCACATATCCCAGAAGCCATACCACCCAACTAAATCTGACTCCAGCTTATTTATACTTTTAAACCCAAAAATCAGAACAATGAAGATAACAACAAGCCAGAAACATGGGAGATCTAATCATTACTGCAATAAATTCAGCAAGAATACAATCAATAGCAACAAGTATTAAGTTATAGCAATCCAGTCATCCAAAAAAGAATCGCTGAGCTAAAAGTCTGTTACAATAGTAAGACAGAAATAAATCATTAGAAATAATACATAAACCTGAGCATTGTGCAGCACAATATTTATATAATGTATTGTTATTTATTGACAGGGAAGTAAGTATGTGAGTACTGACTGGCGTTTTCCACTCCTTCTCCCAAACATTGTCTTCAGTAAATGAGTGAGATTGCTTCCTTATGGTAAAGAGAATGCTGAAACACACAATCTTGAAAGTATCCTTGGGTCACTCAGTCAAAACAATATCAGAAATGGTTAGACCACTAGGTGTGTGTGCATGTTAGAAGAATTGTATGTGGTACTGGGTCTTTGTTACCCACAGTTAGTAAGAGTCCATTCAAAGTCTGACAAAAATAATTTATTATCACAGCAGCCCCTGTATTAGTTGTTTGCCCACCTCCCAAAAGAACTAGAAATTATCTGTAATCTACTATCTAGAAAAAAAAACATGATACATCATAAAATCAGGTGCAGACAGAGGTCGTATCAGTGTCACATGTACTAGACGGTATATGAGAGCTTCACTTTAGTTGTCTAAAAATCTAAAGAAACTTACAAGAAAGCACACTCTACTCTCTGCTGTATGATAAAGTACAAAAAAGCAGATCATCCCTTCTAGATGATCTTGTAAGATACTGGATTGTTAATAAATCAACACTGAACTTAATTTGGTTTATAGTTGTAAACGCTGACCAGACAAGGATGTGATTCGGACTCATCTAACTTGTCTCTGTGACCACACAACTGGTGCAACACTATGATCTCAAAAGATAGCTGTGTGCCCTGTTCACAGCACCTAGGGCAGACTTGTCAAACTCCTAAGGGGAAATAGAAGCACCAACTCAGAACACAATTAAGAGAATACCAATCAAACCATCAGTACCAAATTATTTCCTAAATGTGCACTAATATATGCAGAAAAGTCTAATTTTTTTGAAGCAGTGCAGGGGACAACATTATATCTACAGACAGAACTTTTATTTTGGCATGAAAGTGAAATCTGATCCTTAAAGCAAGCTGTGGGTATTGTTTGCCCTGTGAATTCTCATGTGTTTCCAAAAAGGTGATAATATTAGCATTGTCCCCCCACTCTCACAGACAATCGAATGTGCATGGGTGAATATAACGGTGTGGGGTGGCTAGCATCAGTGTGTCACAAGCACCACTTTAAAATATAATGAAAACCTTTGAGCGATTACCTGGATTAAGTCAAGCTGGTGAATATACTCAGTAAACAATTGCTTTCTTTTAAAACTGCTCATTGCTTTTACTAAACATTCTGAACTTCATGAAGGAACACTGTTTCAAATGTGTCACTACATATTTAGGCACCTGAAGACTGAAGTTTGTGTTTTACAATGTAGTCACCAAAGTGAGCATTTTAACATTCTAACAACTTCCTGCTCTAAACAGGTCAAAGTTCATAACTGTCTTAATAGCTCTACAGCTTTGCGATCATTAAGAATTATGAGCTTTCAAATCAAAAGGTCTCAAGACTTCATTCTGTAGTTCTGGTGAAGCTTAACTTTTTTAGTGGGAACCCTCTATAATATGACAGCACGGATCTTATCTCATAAGTGAACAACTAGCAAAATAATTCACGAAAGCTTCCCCACAAACCGCAACACTGTTAACAGCAGTGAAATTCGGACACTTAAATCCTGAGAACCCTACAACCCATCTGTACAACAATAAAGCACCATGAAACCATAACATAAGCCAGTCATTCAAGAAATAATAAAAAATAAATAAATAAATAAATAAAATAAACAGCAGTAAAGCAAAATATAAAGAAGCACACATAAAGCATCTCAAACGCTCAGTATCAGTAAGTGTTAACCAACTGATACAAAGTTACCCTAAACACAAACAAACAGACAAAATTACCATTAATCCCCCAATCTATAAACACGCATTAGGTTTTAAACTGTACCTTATTATCAAGTGTTCGGAATAAATTAAATTAATTTACTTTTGAAATGAGAGATTTCCTTACCACCTGGAATAAATATAATAAGAATTTCAAAGCATAGGAAGAAAATAAAACATGTAACTGAATGTCATTGTAATAATAAAGAAAACAGTCATATATTTTTCAACCTTTTCTTCTTTTCTGAAGATTTCCAAGATCCATTCTCTGCAATTCTTTTTAATGAAGGGCTTGTCCATTCCACTTCCTCTATTTTATCTATTAATTTTTTTTTGTTTTTATAAAAGAAATAGCAGAGTCAATGTCTTCAAAGGTTTTAATTCCATCTGTAAGAAATAATTTCAGTCTGGCTGGAAACAGGAGATGCATTTTTATATGGTTCTTTTTGAGTTCTTTTATAAGAGGTTGAAAGAGCTTTCTTTTGGAAATAACTGCAGAAGAATAGTCATTGTCAAAGCGTACAATACTGTCATTTATTTTTATAGGAGATTTGGACCATGCAGTTTTCAGCACTAGTTCTTTATCTTGAGTTGAAATGAATTTCACTATAACAGATCTGGGAACATATTTATTTGGAGACGAGACAATGGATCGGTGTGCCCTTTCAATTCCATATGAAAGGGCTTCAGGAAGATTCAAAACAGTTGGTAACCATGTAGTTAAAAAACTCACCATATTAGTTCCGTCTATGTTGTTTGGCAGACCAAAAATCTGTATATTATTCCTTCATGATCTATTTTCTAAATTATCTAATTTATTTTGTAGGATAGTGTTCTGTTTCAAAAGAAATTCAATATTATTCTCACCCTCCTGAAGTCTTCCATCCACATCAGTGAGAGACATGGGATTTCTGAACCTGCAGTTCTTTATGAATTAAGTCCATCTGTTTTGAACATTTCTGTTCAAAAACATCTATTTTTGTGTCCATTTTGTCTAATTTTAAAGACATCTCTTGCAGAGTAGATGACAAAGATAAAAGCTCTTTCTTAACAGAAGATTCTGAAGAATTGCTCTTAGTGTGACTCATCTCTCAGTCAAAAAAGTTGTAGATATTTGTCTGAAGATTTTGACAGGAAAAATTCAGAAAAAGATTATAATATTTCAATACAATCCACAAACAGGTTGATAGGAGTTGAAATATGTCAAAATAAGTCCATTTAGATTGTTTTTGAAGTTTAATTCCTGTCAAGAATATGAAAACTGGCAGAGCTGGAAAAAAATGCTGCTAGTCAGTGCCCATCTTGGCCATGCCCCCCGCTGCCTCTAGTTCTTGATTGTGTGAGTTACTCTATTCGGCCCTTTCTTACTCCACTGTCAAGGTTGATTAGTCATCCAATTCAGTTTCTCTGTCTTTGCATCCCTCCTTTCCAACCGTTTCTCAAGTCAAACAGTTTTAAAACCGATTTTACATATCTATCCTTGGGATTTTAACTTTGTATTTGAAAAGCTTACTCTTTTTTTTTCATTTGAACCAGCATATCAGGCTGATTTGAGGTTCTTAACATGGAAGAGTATTTTACTCATTGCATTGACTTCTGCTAGAAGGCTATCCAAGTTTCAAGCTCTTATGTTGAGTCAGCACTACCTTGTGTTTCAAAAAAACATGTTTTTTTAGAGAACTAAACATTCTTCTATGCCTAAAAGCAAGGGAGAAAAAATTCATCATACTTTAGCTCATCACAGGCAGCTCAAATACTAGTTGGACAAAACTCAATCCTTTAGAATACTACTTAGATGCTACTCAGTCCTTCAGGAAAGCTGACTGGTTATTTGTCTACTATGAAGGTAAGAGGAAGGGGCAACCAGTGTCAAAGCAGACTATTTCTAGATGGTTGTCTCATATATTTCTTTCTGCTATTCTCACTATAACAAGCCACTTCTAGGCAAGTTAGGGCCCGTTCTATTAAGTCTTTGTCTTCTTTGGTGGATTTCTCTAAAGGAGTGGACTCTAGAAGAATTCTAGAAGCAGCAACTTGGTCCTCTGTACACTCTTTTGCAAAACATTATATACTCTATTCCTTTTCCAAGTCCTGAACAGGCTTTATCAGAACCATTCTGTAGAGAGTCCTGGATTCTTATCTTATCTTCCCCTTTTGTTTCTAAGCTATGGTAGTCCACCCATATAGCTCAGGCTATTACAACAGTAATCTAATGTTGAACGAAGTACAGTTGTGTAAGTAAACTTACCATAACAGTAGATGTTCTAATCATCATTGTTGCAGCAGCAGTCTCCTCCCTTCAGCCACCCTTCTCCAGTTGTTTTTATTGCCAGGTTGTGGTTGTATATATCCTTGTGTCTGGTTGCTCTTATTTTACTTTTCCTATCATTTTTATATTTCAGGCTACTGTCTTCCTTCTTGGGGTAAAAAAATCCCTGAAGATTTTGGTACTCTAACTGCCTTTTAAATGGAGTTCTGCTTGAGCTGCTTGCAGTTAGAACACATCAAAGGCGTTCTTAAGCTTTGAAAAGCTGGCCGGTTGGTTATATCCTTAGCAGGATCTAATCCAAATGGCTTACGGTATTGCATGAGGGATGTCTTAGAGCATTTACTATTATAGTAAGTGTACTTACACAGCTATAGTGTATTGTCAAATCTCCCTCTGATACCCATTTATTACAGTGGGAACTAATTCTCATAAAAAAGTGGTGTACAGAAAAATTAAATGTGAAAAAATGTAGTATTGTGATAGCTGGTAAGCACCTCTTTCCCGCATCATACATTAGACCCAATTCCTAAAAGATAATATAGTCAAGGATCTTAGAGCCTGGCTGAATAATTCCATCTTCTTCAGTCACCTTGTAGCAAAAAATGTAGTCAGAAAATCCTTCTGTTTAGCATAACTAATACTATATCTAAAGGCACATCATCCAGGTCAAAACAAGTTATAATTCCTCTGTATGCAGACCTAATTAGATCAATTGTTGAGTACAATGACCCTTTTGGGATGTACCTTTCTAGAAATATTAAACAACTGGAAAGGCCCCAAAAGATCATAACCAAGAAGATTGCTGGCCTAATGTCCCTGAGCTACCAGTAAGGGCTCAAAGCACTATCTCTTTACTTGACGTCTTATAGGATCTTTTAGGGTGATTATACCTTGCACTCCACACTATTAGAGAAACTGTCCTTCTTAATCTCCTGCATCTTTGCAAGTTAATTAGCTCCACTAATACCAGTACTAAGGACTTACATCTCCATCAGCACATAAACAAAACATATTGGAGAAACACATTTATTATCCAAAGCCTTCCCCGCCTCTGGAACAAGTTTCCCTTGCAAGTTAAAGGGAAATACTGGCATACTTCAAATTAAAATTCCATGATTGGTTGGGTACTCATATTTATTCCTGAACTACCTGTTTTGCCCTTCTTGAGAAAGGGGGTTGGGTGGATACGTCATGAGGGTGGGCATTTACAAAGAGTAAGTGACTCAGATGCCTTGTATTTCCTATAATTCTATAATCATCTTCTTCAGCATCAAATGCAATTAACGTTCCTACATTGTAGATTAGATCCAACTTTTGTAAATGTCAGAAAAGGACTGGGGAGAGTTAGGCTGGACATGCCACTAACACTAACTATATCCCTGAGTATGGGAATTGGCGAATAAAAGAACTCTGTACCAAAAGAAAACGTAATCGAGAAGATTCCATCAGTTACCTACTGCAGAGGACCCTTCAGAGTAGGATATTCTGGATTCTCAAATCTCTAAGTCTTAGCTAGTTTGCAGATAACCCAAGTTGTTTCAAATGAAAAAGAACTATAATATCACCAAGTGCAGTATTCTGCACTTGGTGCCATTAACTAAACGGCAAATCCATATGATCTTTAATTATTGGCTGTGCCCACTGTAATGGTTACACTCCCCAAACTCTCCATGTCCCAGCCTTCTCTGGGACTGGCTGACACATGAAGATATGCTTATTAAAGATTACTGCTGGACTTCATGTGTTTTGCATAATTATACCACTTACTGTATGTATAGTAGCAGCAGCAAAAACAGCTGCAGAATCCGGAACACATTTCCAGAAAAGGAGTAAGCTTCCAGAGATATTCAAACCCGGTCACTTCCGATACTAAATAAATCATTATATACTTGATGCTACAAACTGCTTGCTGCTAAGCCAGTTTGGTTTGCAACACATCTGAGTAAGTGGGAATGTTGTTATTATTCCACAAGTTATCAGGAAGAAATCGATACATAAGATTAAAAATTAAAGGGTTAAATTAACACGCATCCCATGATTCCAGCAACCAATCTTTCACTTTGCCCTGATAAAGAAGGAAATACATAAATTACAAAGTGGTTAATCTTATTAAATTAAATTAAATTAACTGCAGGAAGCAAATTTGGATTATTAAATCAGTTTCATTTGTAAGTCCTGAACTTTATAATGAAGGATGGCCCTCTAGTAACATCTGATGAAGGACTGTGATGCATGACTCAGTAGAATATCTGCAGTAGAATTGTGGTGTCTGGGACAGAGAAACATCTGAAGTAAAACTGAGACTCATAGTTCAGAGAATCTCTGCTGAAAGACTGTATTCACTTTGCTTTCTGAGGCAGAGCTTCTGACTTGAAAAAATGTGAGGCTACTTCAGGCCAGATTTAGAAAGAAGACATTTTGACTAATGTCTGGCTTCTAGGTCCTTTACTTTCTCTCATTGTTCTGGCATCAACCCACAATCACAAAAAGGACCCTCTTGCCAGCATCTGTACTGAGACTCTCTAAAGCCTCCTTGCTCTTCATAATGGTGCAGACCTGAAGCTTCTCTATAAGTCTCCTGTGAGTAGCAGTGTTCAAGCCTTGGCACTTGCGGAAAATTGTGTCATGTTCATTTCACAAACAGTAAAGGTGGTGCTAGTGGAAGTCATAATTAGTGATCTGATGACCATAGCAGCACTTTGAAATGTTATGGGTCTTAAAGTGAAGAACTTTCCTACAATGAACATTGGGATCAGGGTAAAATTGTAAGTTACAGGAAGAAGACTGGGAAGTATAAGGGCTATCTCACTATCCGAATCTGGTGTGTGGGAGGTTGGCATAAGGGTTAAGGTGTTTCCCTTACAGACACAAAGTACAGGGTTTGATTCTCACATGGGATAATTGGCAAGGCTTTAAATGGCCCACAAGGGCAGTTAGCCTTGTACTAATCTATGAACCTAAGATGCGATGCCTAAAGGCAGATAGATTGTCTGTCATCGAAGCTATGGGAAATTCTCCATCCTGTCAAGCATGAACTATTACGAGCAGGTATCTTTGTAGTTATCTAGCCTTGTACTAATCTATGAACCTAAGATGCGATGCCTAAAGGCAGACAGATTGTCTATCATCGGAGCTATGGGAAATTCTCCATCCTGTCAAGCATGAACTATTACGAGCAGGTATCTTTGTAGTTATCTAGCCTTGTACTAATCTATGAACCTAAGATGTGATGCCTAAAGGCAGATAGATTGTCTGTCATCGGAGCTATGGGAAATTCTCCATCCTGTCAAGCATGAACTATTACAAGCAGGTATCTTTGTAGTTATCTAGCCTTGTACTAATCTATGAACCTAAGATGTGATGCCTAAAGGCAGACAGATTGTCTGTCATCGGAGCTAGGGAAATTCTCCATCCTGTCAAGCATGAACTATTACGAGCAGGTATCTTTGTAGTTATCTAGCCTTGTACTAATCTATGAACCTAAGATGCGATGCCTAAAGGCAGACAGATTGTCTGTCATCGGAGCTAGGGAAATTCTCCATCCTGTCAAGCATGAACTATTACGAGCAGGTATCTTTGTAGTTATCTAGCCTTGTACTAATCTATGAACCTAAGATGTGATGCCTAAAGGCAGACAGATTGTCTGTCATCGAGCTAGGAAATTCTCCATCCTGTCAAGCATGAACTATTACGAGCAGGTATCTTTGTAGTTATCTAGCCTTGTACTAATCTATGAACCTAAGATGTGATGCCTAAAGGCAGACAGATTGTCTGTCATCGGAGCTAGGGAAATTCTCCATCCTGTCAAGCATGAACTATTACGAGCAGGTATCTTTGTAGTTATCTAGCCTTGTACTAATCTATGAACCTAAGATGCGATGCCTAAAGGCAGACAGATTGTCTGTCATCGGAGCTAGGGAAATTCTCCATCCTGTCAAGCATGAACTATTACGAGCAGGTATCTTTGTAGTTATCTAGCCTTGTACTAATCTATGAACCTAAGATGTGATGCCTAAAGGCAGATAGATTGTCTGTCATCGGAGCTATGGGAAATTCTCCATCCTGTCAAGCATGAACTATTACGAGCAGGTATCTTTGTAGTTATCCAGCAGGGTCTGATCACTTCCTTGTTTTGCTGTGTTTACAAAATTGTATCATAAAGATTTATTGGTGGTCCACTAGTTAAACCTTGTCAAGCATATAAAAACTTCTGGACTGCTGACAGAGTGAAACTCCAAGAGGGTGCAAACCCTTAGAGTTCTCTTAGGTTGCATGAGGGTTCCCCTTTAATATAAATAACCAAAAACTCTGTATACATGAACTTAATCTGTGGGATGCTCTGAATTACTCCTGACACCACACAAGCATATCTCTGACCTGCTTTAACCCAGTACTTGAATCAGATTCTTTCTTCCACACTTAGAAAATATCTTACTAGTCAGGGCTTGCTGTATACTCCAGGTCTGATGACTAAAAACTGACTGAAAAAGAAAATAAGGCTGAGTAAGGCAACTAATGCTCTCCACCTCTCTATTAGAAAAAACTTAACATAAAACAGGGCCAATTTAATCATTTGCTAACCAAGTAAAATAAAGTGGTTCAGTGTGCACCCTTTACAGGCACAACCGAGATAGTAATGGCAAAGGTAAATGTAAAATATCTAGGCACTTCAAATCAGTTTTAAGAAGGTGGATGAATCATGAGTAAAATACACAAGCTTATACTTTACATAAACTATAGAACAGTGGTAAGACATGAACCCTAAACCATACAGCTGTGGCATAGAAATGTTAACCACTGAGTCACTGTGTAACCTGGTAGTTATTAAGTGAATATATATTCCAGCAAAACCAATAACGTAATTTTGCAAAGCATATTATGGGAGTCTCAGTTTATACTTAATACCAGAGTTCACCATTAATGGCACCCATTTGTAAAATTCTAAAAGTAGAACAATGTCATATCATAACATATTTCCAGTATAGTAAAAAGTTCATAACATCTCATTTACAGAGTTGTAAATGAAACTGTAATAAATGAAATACAAATATGATTAAAAATCTAAACATACAAAAAAGCACAAAGCAAAATTCCTTCCAGAAAAAAAATACATACTTAGTAGACCAAAATAAATAAAGAGGCAGACAGCTAGCTAGCTAGCTAGATGGATGGATAGATAGATAGACAGTAGTAAGTATAAAGATCACCTTGGACTATCCCGAACAACAAAGTGTAAATAAAATAAATAAAAAAGTTAGAAACACAAAACAACATATGATTCCACAGAAATAACAGTAGCCATGTGTTTCTGCTGCTGAACCTTAACAAAAAGTAATGTAATTAGGGATAAAATAGAAAAAAAAGAGCCTGTAAAAAAATGTGACATCTGGGCAAAATTGAATACAGCTAGACTTTATGAGACACAGATGAACTGTCAACCAGCAGATTCCTAATGCATTCTGTCAGAAGTCATTTTTCCTATAGCAGAGTTGCCAGAACAAAGTGGACAGGATGTAACATGTATGAGTAAGACTTACTCTCAGTCACCCCCATTTTCATTTACAATACGCATGCATATTAATTGAAACATCAGAACTTCCATTAAGAAAGTCAATAACTGCCTACAATCTGACCTGATTTAACCAAGCTAACCTCAGGTCCATACTGCTTTATATGAGAATTATTGTATTGAGTTATGGTAAAGCTAATTAGATTCTGTTTTATAAAATTATAAGACTCACAACATACTGCTTTCATTATTCCTGATATATTGACATCCAAAAATGTTATACAACCTGTACTCTTAAAAGCATCAACTTAGGAACAACCTCTCAGATAAGAACCTTCTCATCCATGACAGGCTGCCATGTGTCATATTTACCAGCATATATTTTAATTATCAAAATCCCTCTTCCCATTAACTCTGTGACCCCACTGCCCCACTCAGAAGTCTAAGCTCTTTGAACTGATATTAGGGAAACAATCAATACTGACACTGCTGGGAGAATCATGTTACAAAGAAATGTTTCTGCAACCCAGACTTCTCTTTCTCAGCTTCCTACAAAAGAATAACCTTCCACCTTTCAATACTGACCCTTCATGTTCATTTCATTTTTTAATTATTCAAGCTATCTCCAGATGGCTGCAATGAATTGTTTTTGGATCTGTTAAGATGTCAGAATTGAAAGGGAAAAAAAGAATTTTGTAGAGCAGATCCATGATGCTTCACAATAGCAGTATGCTAGATGGCCTAATAAATATCATGATTGTTCAGTTTTATTCTTATTTTTACAGCGGAGGTGGGAGTTGAGGGCACAGTAGACAATGCTATTTACTGTGGTGGGTGGTGGCACTTGTCTTTCCCCTCCACCCAATGGTTACAGCACCCTTGGGTGTTCTGCAAGGTTAAGATCTTTGTGAATTCCAGAATACCATCCTGGAGCACTAGGGGCAGCATCCATATAGAGAAGCTAAACTTTTACTGAGGAGAATAGTATAGGCATCACGACTCTCATCCTCCCCAGTTTCTTAAATTAAACTTTTCATAGTGCATTGTGTTCCTTATATTAGTCTTTTAAAGCAGCAAAATACACAAATGTTATCTCTCTTTCTAACATTACATATACCACTGATATAAAAACACAATATATGTCGCTAAAAGTGAGTTTTAGTACTTAATGTAGCTTCTAATGAAACTTTTTGAACAGCATTTTTTTCAAAAAGGTTTGTAAGAGTACCCACGAGAATCAAAAGTACTTGTTTTTACACATAAAAGTACTTTATACACTATAACTTCAATCATAAAATTCATGCAGAACCTAATGGATGTCACTTCACCTACTGTTATTACTTCAGGCATTACTGCCCAAACAGTTTGTTCTAGGTATTTGATTAAACAACCTGCAGCAGTCTATAGATTAGAGTGAGCTCCCCAAAATACTGAAGCTGCCACCTCAAATACAAAAACTTGTGATCGGGAGATAGTAAATGGCTATTTGTCAGAAACTTTTTTTTTTACAAGGAGTAAGCCCAACATGCCCCCTACGACATAATGCAATCACATCAAAAGTCAGCATTGTTGAGGGAAAAGCAAATGCTTGTTTTTTGAATAAAAAAAATCAAGTATTTGCCTTTCTTCTTCTATATATTTGGAAAACAATGTCATTTCTGAAACACAGTGCTTGACTTAGTATGATTCAAGCACTTGTATTTCAGCAGAAGAAAATTACATTCCATTAGATATGGTACAAAATGTTATTCCAGGCCAGCACAGAAATCAAAAAGAGTTGCCACATTTTTTCTGTATGCTCTCCCCACAATATCTACTAGACATCTAAATTCCTCCTATTAGTCTAGCCCGTTTGTTACCCCATTCTGTGTATCCCCCAGTGAGGGTTAGAGCCAACTGGAAGGGTTGTCATTTAGACAACCATGGAAGTGATTTGTGCCCTTGCCTGACTTCAAGCAAGAAAAATGTTTTGTTTGTCTCTTCAAGAGAAACCTTGACGAGTGGATGGGAAACAGAAAGTTTCCCCCAGGGATCCCTTCAATGTTTCTGCTGGACAGAGGCACAGGGAACTAATCTAAGGGGGCGGCGAAAGCCAACACATTCTGGCTAGGCTTATAAATGCCTTCGGGCAGATAGCCTAGTACCTACCTATGAAACTAGTATTGCCATAACTCCACCTTTTTTGGTTAACATGAGCTCCTGTGTCACCACAGAGATATCTTATATCCTCCCCCTACGTGTGAGTGCACTCCTCCCCCCACACATACACACACATCCCTGCGTGTGTTACAGTCACCAGCTGGGGTCATCAAGCCCACATCTCGTTTCTCAGCTATTTGTTTTAGAAAGCCTCTTCTTGCATAGGAGCAATAGGCTGACCAGAAGCCATCACCACCATCTCCCAAGATGGAGGAGCCAGCATAAAATTCTCACTCCCACTAGCTCCTGCCCACCTCTTAGAGCAGCTTAAACACCCATATTGAATTATCACCTGTGACATAGGCAAAGTTACATTTATATAAAAGTAATCAAACTGTTTTAACAAGTTCACGTTTACAGAGAGGCTATTCAAACTTGGGTCATTTAAGTCATAGTCAGGGCTTTATCCCTCTACATCACAGAACTGGTCCAAAAATACTAGTTTTAGCATTCACTGCTGCTTTGTGCCCAATGGTCAAACTCTCAGGTGATTAGCATTTTATAGCTAGAAGATCAGCCTGTGATATAAATCTCTAGCAAACTTAAAAAATAATCTAAGCAGTATAAAACTAAACAAATATTGAGAGTATGAAAAAGCTTCAAATAAAATTGTTAAAAAATCTCTAATAGTTGCCTTTGAAATTAAAAGGATACATTTCGCTGAATGTTAGTACTGACAGTCTTGTTGTTGATTCCACTAGTTAGAATGGTAAATTTTAAGAGATTTCTTAATTTATCTTTGACAGTGAAGTGAAGCCATGCAGTAACTAGGAAATCATCTTTTACTTTAATGTTTAGCCAACCTACATAAGTGGCACTAATCATTTTGCCCTGCATTGGGTTGTGATTGCACAGCAACTGCTCATTTGTTTGGGCAAACATCCTAAACAATAACAGCTAATCTCATTGTAGTGACAGGATATCATCTTACCAGGAGAGATGGGGCTAGAGTTTATTATATATATATATATATATATATATATATATTTGGTCCCCTTCCTCATCCAGCTAGCCATCCCAATGTCCCACATTCATTGCTGGGTCTACTGGCTGTTCTAGTTCTCTCTGGACTATCACTGATATTTTTGCTGTGGCCAGCATGAATCTTAAGGGTGTCTTGGGGAGGGGTAGTGCTGTCAGTCAATGAGCTGCTTTTTTTTTTTTTTTTGCTTATGATCTAATACCTATCCCTCCCTGCTGCTCCCGCTCATCCAAACTGGGATTCCAAGGCTGCAGTCAGAACTTGATACCTCTACTCCACTGGAGTATCTGGGATAGAATATTTAAAATAATTATGGATGCATCATATTTCTGCCCATCTTGTCCATCACATCTGAATATAGATTAACCTCAAATTGAAAACATACTAATCCCAAAGAAAGACTTAATTCAGGCCTCCACATGGCTTTTATGGATGAACTCAGTCTCAAAATCAGAAACTTAATATCTAATGTTTATGGGTTTTGAAGTGAATTATTTATGAGGTTTTGAAATGAGACAGGGATGGCCTAGAAGTATGGTCTTATTTATTTATTTATTTATTTATTTATCCTTTGTTAACTAGGTTAATTCTACTAGGCTAGCAGCCTCTTTTCAGGAGAAACCCAAGGTGTCCTTTATACCACTAAGGGAACCTTGGCTAGGGCATTGCAGAACTTCCCATACTCTTTTCGATAGGTGCTGGGTGATCTTTTATATCTACTTAACATACCACCAACACAGGCAAATAAGGCCTCATTTTAACATCTAATCCAAATGATGATACAATCAGAAGTGCAGTACCCCATTATACTGTAAAACACTTGATGTACCCGGTGTGGGAATAGAACCCACAACCTTCGGCACTAAAGTTGAGTGTGCCACCTGTTATGCCACTGACAATGATAGGGCAGGGCTAATCTGTGAGCATCTTTTACTAATAATATGAAGTTCAAGAGGCCTTCCATGAGATGTCTAGCTTATTTACAACCAGGTAGCAATCTTTGGTGAGCATGCATTCAGCCTGTTGTTCTGATAATTAAGGTATACTGAAATTCCACCTAAGATACATTGGAGAAGACAGGATTTTAAGTTCCAGAAATGCTTGTGTAACATCACTCTTCCATTCTTCCCTGATCTCCATAGCTTTTTAATGTTTCTGTCCTAGGCTTGTGAACTGTCTTTCTGCCCTATCTCTACCTGCTACTCACTGCTTACTTTGCTTTGCTACTACTTACTTTCACGACCAATATTACCTATTCCCCTTGACCTACCCTGTCTCAACTAAGGAACTCAGTAATCAACTGCTTACTGTTAGTTTTTGGCTGACCGGCTCACTTACCTGTCTGAACCCGCTCCATTCGCCCTACGGGCTCACTCCGCTCCCCTACCCTGCCCCCAATTTCCACCCGCCCCAGCACAGCTACATTTATACCTAACAAACTCCTCCTACCAAACCTACTATCCAATCACAGTCCTCTTCCAATTACCTCTCCCCCTGTTCTCTAATCAGAGAACACTCCGCCTCTCTTTCCCCTCCCACTACTACTCCTCCCACTACAATTTTCCTATACCCCTATACACTCATTCTTCCATTATCCTTGCCTACAATATCTAACTCTCTCCATTCACTTCTAGACCTTCCCTCCTCAACTAGTATTCCACATTATTCTTCTCTTCACTGTACATTACCCTACCCTATCCTAACATGCCCTACCAACTCCCCTTAACTATTCAACTCCCTAGCTCTCTTTTCATCTTACTAATACCTCTGTATCTTGCTACTTCATACTCCCATAATGCTCCTCCATTCCTCCCTCCTACTCAAACTATCCCTAACCCCCAACCACAACCTCTCCAACTCCTTCACTTTCACTCCATATCCTCCTCCCTTATTCCACCCAACCTATTGCATCTTTTTCATCCCAAACTATTCTATACCTCAACTTAAACTCTCTCTCTGAAACTTCTGCTAAACCCTAACAAATACCTACTATACCTACTATGTCCTAGCCTTATCTGGAGACATTCATCCTAACCCTGGCCCTTGCCTCAGCACAAACTACTCCATCCCTCCACCCTCTTCCTCGCCTACAACAAATAACACTCCCCACCCTTTCTCTTCTCCTCCCACTTCCCCCCTTAGCACTCTGAAGATCTTCACTATCAATGCCCAGAGCCTTAACAACAAATGTCACCATGTACAAGCCTGGATTAATGACAATCAACCCGACATCCTAGCCATCTCTGAAACTTGGCTAAAACCCCATATCACTGACTCTGAAATATTACTTCCTGGTTACCATATCCTTAGAAGTGACTGTTTAAACAAAAAAGGAGGAGGCTCTGCTCTAATTTACTCTAATCTTCTCTCTCTAATTCCTCTTCAAATCCCTACCCCTAATTTCAAAAATTCCAAAATCACAGCAAGCCTTCTCCGATTAAATAAACATAAAAATATCTGCTTCATTTCCTTATACATCTCCCCAGGCAACAATATCTTCACCCTTGAAGATATTCTATACTGGGCCTCAACTCAAATAAAATATGAAACCTATATTCTAGGCGATGTCAATATCGACTGGAATAAAATTAACACACCATCCCCCTCACTTTCCATTAACCTTCTAAACTTCACCCAAGTAATCTCTTCAACTACTCGCCCTAACAAAAATCACCCCCCAGGGTCCATCTTAGATTGGATTCTAGTCCAAACAAAATCACTCTCTGTGGCACTATCCCTGACACCTTCAGTGACCATCTCCCTGCCTTCATCCATCGATCAAGTAATTCCATCCAACACCAACATCTCTACATTCAAACTCGTAATCTCAGCAACTTCAACCCCTTAATTTTTTCTAACATCTTTAAACAAATGAACTGGCAACCTCTAAATACCCTCCCACTCGACAATGCTGTTGAGAATTTTAACTCTATCTTCCTAGATACTCTTAACTCCCTAGCTCCCCTAAGAAATAAGCGAATCAAAACTAATTCTGCACCAAAACTAATTCTGCACCATGTCTGACCAAAGAAACTAAACAAATTATGCGTCACAGAGACAAATCCTGGAAGCTCTATCAGAAAAATAAATTGTTCTCTACCTTACTCCTATATACCCAACTCCGCAACCAAGTAAAAAAAACTTATTACCAAGGATAAAAAAAACTACTATAATAAACTCCAGTCCAATAACAATAAAAACCCAAAACAATTCTGTAAATCAGTCAACTCCCTACTTCATCCCAGATCTCAAAACAACCCTTGCCCTGACCCTAATCTATCCGACAGTGAACTGAGCTCCCACTTCAATACCTTCTTTACTGAATCCATAGCTAAGCTAACCAAAACATTCCTTAATAACAACCCACCTAACTCCCTTTTCACTTCACCCAACAACCCAAACAACAGTCCCCTCAATTTCCATCTCAAACCTGTTTCCACCACTTTTATAAAACAGCTTCTATCCAAGCTAAAGCCATGCTCTAATGCCCCTGACAACATTCCCTCTTCCTTCCTCAAACATGCAGCTGAAGGTATCGCTCTCCCAATTAGTATTCTGATTAATAGATCCTTAAATGAGTCATACGTACCAAAACTCTGGTGTTCAGCCTACATTCTACCTCTTCACAAAGGAGGCAAAAACACCACTATTTCTAACTTCCGCCCCATCGCCCTACTCTCTCCAATATCTAAAATTCTAGAAAAATGTGTCCACCACCAACTTTTACCTTATCTAATTCAAAATCACCTCCTAACACCCACCCAGCATGGCTTCCATCCTGGCCACAGTACCATAACTGCCCTACTATCCTTCCTAGAAACTGTCAATCAAGCACGAGACTCTGGACTCATTGTATCCACAGTACTGCTAGATCTTTCAAAAGCCTTTGACACCATCTCTCACACTCACCTTCTTCATCATCTGGCTAATCTCAATCTCTCCCCAAATACTCTTTCCTGGTTCTCCAGTTACCTATCTAACAGATCTCAAGCAGTCAAATGGAAGAACTCCTTGTCTTCCTTCTTGCCTACATCTACTGGCGTTCCTCAGGGGTCCATCCTTGGACTCGTGCTTTTCAACATCTTTATAAATAACCTTCACACCTTCATCCCTGACACCACAGTCATCCAATACGCTGATGACTCTACCTTGGACTGCTCTGCCCCAAACTTTCCTGAACTCCAGACCAAATCCCAATTAGCCTTTACCACTACAAAGAACTGGATGCACCAAAACCACCTTTCTCTCAACTCCAATAAATCCAAAATACTAATTTTTCTCCCCTCCAAGGTTTCCTCTCTGGACAAAAACACTTTCAATGTCCTAAGCCAAACTAACACTGCCATTGAAGTGGTCCCCTCTGCAAAACTCCTTGGCATTACCATAGATGAACACCTCAAAATTGATCTTCACATACAACAAAACATAAAGAAAACCCACCAAAAGCTAGGTATGCTATATAGGAACAATCACTTTCTTTCCATCTCCACTAGGCATACCATGGCAACCACCTACCTCCTACCTTCCCTTCTATATGGTGCCCCTCTGCTAACCAATTTGTCTGTTACCAACACCTCTAAGCTCGAAGCTTGCTATAATAAGATCTCTAAATGTGCCACCAAATCCAAAACATAAACTCACCACTGCCTCAGCCTTCACTCTCTGAACTGGTTAGAACTCCCTAACCACCTAGACTATCTACAACTAACCACTGCTCACAAACTAATATTCTCCCCTGATAAATGCCCAGCCTTAAAGGACATCCTTCCTCCATACATCCCTAACAGATCACTGAGATCTGAACACCAAGACCTAATCTCCATTCTTAAACCCAAGCGACCCGCTGGCCAGCTTTTACTCTCCTTTTCTCTAGGTAAAACATGGAACTCTCTGCCTCCTTCACTTAGGACTATACCCAACACTGACTCCTTCAAAACTCAACTTTTAAAAATAGAACTCTCTGCCTCCTTCACTTAGGACTATACCCAACACTGACTCCTTCAAAACTCAACTTTTAAAATGGAACTCTCTGCCTCCTTCACTTAGGACTATACCCAACACTGACTCCTTCAAAACTCAACTTTTAAAATGGAACTCTCTGCCTCCATCACTTAGGACTATACCCAACACTGAATCCTTCAAAACTCAACTTTTAAAATGGAACTCTCTGCCTCCTTCACTTAGGAGTATACCCAACACTGAATCCTTCAAAACTCAACTTTTAAACTGGAACTCTCTGCCTCCTTCACTTAGGACTATACCCAACACTGAATCCTTCAAAACTCAACTTTTTCTTCACCTGTCTTCCAAATGGAAATGCTCCTGCTTTCACCCCACTTAAATTCTAGGGATTCCCCACTAAGCTCTCCTTACTCCCACTCCACTATACTCTCATACTTATTCTTACTTCTCAAAAGATCCAGAACTAGCAGACTTTAATTGACTCCAAGCATGTAAATATTGTTTCATCAAAAAAAAAAAAAACACTCTGTCGTCAAGTTGTTAAATTGTCTCATAATGTATATTACACTCTGCAACTCTCGAATGTATGAACCCTACTCTTGTATTTCACTTTGTAACCTTTATTTTCTATTTTGCAACCTATACTGTATGCTATTTCACCTTTATTTGCATTTTGTAACCTATATTGTATTATACTGCTCATGGAGCTTTTCTCCCCGGGCCTCCACTGAAAATGGGCACTTCTTGGCGCAGTAGACTTCCCGGTAATCAAACTGAAAATAAATAAATAAATAAATATTACAAAGAGAATTCTTCCTAAAATATAGTGTAACCCACACACTGTATCAAAAGCAGTTTTGGAATAAAATGCTCCTTTCATACGGCATCATTGTGTTTATTTTTATTTTGTAAGTAAGATGTGTCATATGCTGAGTTTTGAGTTCTGTAGCTCTCTGTGCACCCTTACTTTTGTAATTTAGATTCTGCCTTATATAGCATGTACAGAGACTTAATTTCTATGACTGCCCAGTTAATGCCACTTTTGCATCCAAGATGGCAACCCACAGACCTGATGTTGACTTTTTTTTCATCTGATTCAACATGTGGGTTGTGAGATGTAGATGGATCCGACCTTGGTGCCTTATACCAAAGCTTTGGATCTGAGAGCTGTAACTCCTCCCCTACCCACAAATCCCCTCTCCTGCCTGAATTACCTCAGATCTCATTAGCAGCCTGACTAAACCAGGCATTCAGACTGAGAGCTCCATCATTTTTCACAATAAGTGACAGTATTTTTCTTCCCTTTTAGGAATTTTTCATGATAATTATCAGGTTAGAGTAGTGTTAGGTTAGATTAGCGTGATTTTCAAATATGTTGATGTGTGTGCGTGTGTGTGTGTGTGTGTGTGTGTATATTATGAGGATATTTAGGTAGTTTACTAAACTAGTTGCTCAGATAACTTATAGTTAAGATTATATACATCTTTATTATTATTTCTGATTCTAATGTCAACAGGTTTTAAAAAGTGTTCATCCTGCGGGCATAATATACCCCCTCAAGACCCACATTTGTAGTGTGTCTACTATCTGTGGCCTTCCCACTTGCAGGATTTGTGCTCCATTTCTGCTGCTTTGGGCACCAGAGCCCTTCAGAAGAGAAAAGAAAATCTTATTTTTAAAGGTCTACTTTTCCCTAGATAGTGTCCAAAATGTCTTCAAACCCAAAGTCATCAAACTCTTCCCCTTCAAGACAAGAAAAGAGAAAGATTAAAGGAAAAAGAAAAGAGAAGATGACAGAGACAAAGCAAGAGAAAAGTCTAAAGAAAAGAAACTTCAGGTTCGCTCAAATAAATCAAAGAAACATTCTCCTGACCCCAACAGCTATTGCAAGTCTGGCACCTAAGGTTTCAAGACAGTCAGATCCTACTGTTCCTAGGATCCAGAATCCCTTACTGAAGACGTTTTTTTCACCAGGGCCCATCAGCCCCACGCTACACTCACTAACATTGCAGAAAGTAGTGTTGAGACCTACTTCACTACCCCTGTCCTCAAGATCTGGTCAATTTACTAGGAGCCTCACTGAGTTCGATATCAACCAAATGATGAGGAAGCTTTGGGTGATCAAGATTCAGCTGGGAGTCCTCACAGTTCTGTCCCTGAAGAAAGAACTGGGATCAGTCCCTTCCACCCTGACTGTTTAGCTTTCTTTGAGCTGGTGTATGTCAAATCCAATCTTCCCATGGTACCAGTTTCAGAGTCAATAGCCCTGGATACTTTGGCTTCGGCATCTTCCCTCACTCACTTAACTCTGATGCACCTGGGACAAGTGGAGCCCCAGAGCCAGTGTATCAGTGTTGGAGCTCCAACAGTGGAGTTGACCCCGAGGTTTTTGTAGCTATTCCTACTGCTCAGGGCTTTAGCATTGGACATTCAGTTCAGAGGTCCTTCCTGAAGCCTTAAGCCCTGGGGTAGAGAGGACTTCCAGTTCTGCTAACCTAGGTGTGTCCTCTTCAATTCCATTGGCTGAGTCAGCTTTTGAGGCTATGGAGAGGACCTTGGCCAGACCAAGATGACTGATGCATGATAAGAGTTTGGATCCATCCAGACCCCCTCTGAAAATGGCTCCTACTTCTTCACATTCTGGTAGATAGGATCACATGGATCCCCTAGGCTTTGAGACTACTTGGTGTTTGAGTCCCATGCCTGATGTATCCACCTCAGGTTTCCCCAAGACAAATTCCTCTGAACAGAACTTGTAAGAGGAAGCAGACTGACTCCTCCCTGAGTCTGTCATTGAAAACACTGACTTAGATGAGGAAAAAGGTTCTCCAAGGTCCCCACCAAGATGTCTCCTTTGGAGACATCCTCAATTTGATGAAATGGGGGGGGGTCCACCAAAACTCTTTCTGATGAGTCTGTGTTTCTCAAAACCTTTGGGTCTGGCCCATCAGTGTCCTGGGTGGTCCCCCCTCCCTCATTACTCAAAAAGCCCAGAAGGAGCCTGATATGGCAGAGCTCATTCCAAAGAAACCAGACTGAATACTTGTCATCTCCAAAGAAAGAAAACATTGGGCTAAGGGTCCCCTTATAGATGCCATGGTGGTAGCAGCAGCCACAAAAAAAGGAACTGTCTAGGAGAGTTGCTGTATCCATTCCCCTAACAGAGAATCAATCTCATTGGACAGACTGGGGAAACAGACTTATGCTTCAGCCACTTTTTTTCTTTGTATGCTGAACTACACAGCATACCTGACATGTTTCCAGAGGGATTTGATTAAGGAACACTCAAATTCCCTGATGGGTAACTTACTGTTGGATATCCCAAAAAATGTGGCTACCCAATTGTCTACCTTACATCATCAAATGTTGCCATGAAGCTGCTATCTAATGCGAACAGATGATGCAGGTTGAGCATCTTGCCCAGGTATTACAATGCAGCATCATGCCTGAACGTGGCTCTGCAGCTTTGTGGAAAGCTTTAAGACATCCTTCATAAATGCCCCCTACAATGGTTCCAATTTATTTGGCCCAAAGGTCAAGGATATGCTTACTAGGAGAGAGCAGGATGGTAAGACCTTGTCTGCCATTGCAATCCATTTTTCAATACCTCAGAGGTCTTCTCTAGGAGTCAGAAAGGAGAAAGAAAAATGTGGTTCAATAAATCTCAAGGTTTACACCAGGACACTCCTGTGGACAGGCATCCCAGAGGCAGAGCTGGAGGCAATTCCATGGAGTATCACCCATGAGGCAATGGTGGTCTGCAAAACCAAGGTTTCCATGGACCATTCACTAAGAAACCTTATCAGTGTCCTTGGAAGCAGCTGGGGAATGCTTCCCCTTATACCCCCTAGCCTGGCAAAATATAACTTACATGTCTTGGGTGCTAAGGATCTTTATTAGAGGTATACAATACACTTTTTAGAAACCCCACAGACAAACCAAAGGATTACTGATATTCTACCCAATCAGTTGGAATCTGCAGCAACAGATGTTTCAAAACTGCTGGACAAAAGAGTCATCCAACCAGTCCCCCAAGACCAACTAGGAGCTGGAGCCTATTGAAGGTTCTTTTAAATACAAAAAAGATGAGGATCTATGACCAATGTTGGATCTCAGCAATCTGTATCAATTTGTGAAACAGACAAAATTCCAGATGGTCACAGTACAGTCCATTCTACTTCTGCTGAGGAAAAACAATTTGATGTGCTCTATCATCTCCAGGATGCCTACTATCATAACAAGATCCAGTGACAATTGAGGAGATTCCTCCATTTCAGGCTAGTAGTCAATCATTATCAGTTCAGAGCACTGCTTTCCAGCCTTGCCACAGTCCCCCAGGTGTCGAGATAATGGTAGCCATGACAGCCTAGCTCAGATTACAAGGGATCCAAGCATTCTCATATCTAGATGACTGGCTTCTAACTGCTACCTCTAGGGATCTACTTCTAATGTTTCAGTCATTCCTGTTACAACTGACAGCTCACCTGAGCATCTCTATAAACACCAAAAAGAGCAAGCTACCTCCTACTCAATTCATAGAACTCATAGGTTGTCACATAGACACTATACATCATACAGCACAACTTCCCTCAGTATGAGCCATAGCTGCCCAGGTGATAAATCATCCTAGTCCCCAGGCTCAACTGGTATTATGTCTCCTAGGCCTAATGTCTTCCTCTACAGTGATAGTTCCCCTAGTCAGATATCACATGAGAGTTCTACAGTGGATGCTAGCTATACAGTGGTCACAAAAATCTGTATCCCCTTCACTGCAGTGCATGGCTCTCTCAGGTCTTTAGGGACTACATTCTAAGGTGGATTTCTTCTGATTCAGTACTCAGGACAGACGTTTCCCAGAGCTGCAGTGACCATGGACACTTCCCTTCTGGGGGCATATTAAAGGAAGGACAGTCCAAGGAACATGGTCTATGATAGAGGCCAAGCTTCACAACAATATCTTGGAGTTAAGGGCAGTCCTCCTTACAATGTAGGCATTTCAGGACTATCTACTCAAGCATGTGATTGCCATTACACTCAGACAATATGTCAGTGGTTTGGTACATCAACAAACAAGGTGCAACCCAATCATACCCTTTTTGCTGAGAAGCCATGAGAATCTAGCAATGGATGATGTCTTCAAATGCTTTCTATTAGCAATGCTTATATGTTGGACATCCAACATCCTGGTGGACAAACTTAGCAGAACTATACTACTGCCTCATGAGTGATCTATCAACAAAACAGTGGCAGTGGAAATTTTCAGCTACTGTGGCCAACTTTGCTGCAACTTTTTTGCTTCATATCTAAACAACAAATGTAGAAGTTTCTTTGCCTTCATCCTTCCACTGGGGCAGTCACCGAGAGATACTCTAGTCCATCCTTGACTCCCAGTTCTCCAATTCCACTTATCAACAAATTCATTCAGAAAACTATGAAGTGCAAGACCAGAGTAATCCTCATTGCTCCCTTCTGGCCTCGGCAGGTATGGTTCCTCTTTCTTTGACCTCACCTTCTTTATTCACCATGGGTTCTGGATCTATTCCTGAGTCTCCTCACACAGCCATCTGGCTTACCTCTATTGGAACTCAAGACCCTAAAACTAACTGCATGGTTTCTCCAATTCTTACATTAACCAGAGATGCGAGATTTTCTTTCCCGGTAATCCATATCACATCTTCCTATCAAAGAAACTCAACCAAAAAGACTTACAAGAGCAAAGTGTTTTCCATCTGGGCCTCTTCTAATAGACTAGATCCCTTTTTGGCACTTCTACCAAACATTTTGGAATTTCTTTCAGAACTTTTCATGACTGGGTCAAGTTATTACATAACTAAATTACAATTAGCAGCTATTTAAAACCTTCACATAGGACTCAATAATGCTTTCATTGCTTCCCCCAAAGTAGCCAAAGACTCTCTTAGAGGAAACTTTTTATTGAGACCCCAGTTTGTGATCCAGACCCTCACTGGAATTTTACCATCTTACTTCAGTCTCTGACCCAAAAAACTTTTGAACCAGCAGCGCCCATAGATAAGAAGTTTCTTTCATAGAAGTCTATTTTTCTTGTTGCCATTACTTCTGCTAAATAGGTGTCAGAACTACAGACACTCTCATGCAAGGCTTCATTCCTTATTCTCCATAAAGAGTGTCACTGAGAACTAACCCTTCCTTCTTCCAAAGTAGCTTCTGAATCTAACTTAAACCAATAGACTGATTTGCCAATTTTCTTTCCCAGTTTTACCAATAAAGGAGAACATATATTACACATCTTGGATGTGCATAGATAACTCAGGTTCTATCTCCATCATACTAAGACTATCAGCAAATCGGAATAACTGTTTATATCCTTCTCCAAGAAAAAACAGGGACAATCAATGTCTAAAGTAACCCTCTCAAGATGGTTAGCAGATTGCATTTCATTAGTCTATGATTAATGAGTTATGTCCTTACAATCTAAGCCTAAGGCACACTCTTCCAGCAATGGCAACCACAACATTTGCAAAATGAATGCCAATTTGTGACATATGCACTGCAGCTATTTGGTTCTCAAATCATAGTTTGTATCCACTACAAGTTAGATGTGCAGTCCAGGATTCACACATCTTTTGGCTCTGCCATACTCAGGAATGTCCTTCCTTGAGACCATCCACTCCCTGTCAGTTAGCTTGGGAATCTGTCCTACATGTTAAATCAGGTGAAAAGTGACAACATCAGGTATGAAAGTTATGTACTTACCATTATGATAGATCCATGATGTCTTCTTTTCATCTGGTTCAACTCTCCCCCTCCTTCCCTCTACCAAATTGTCACTGTTTACTTCAGGGCTGGCCATATCTCCTCCGAACCCTATCTGATCTCTTGTACCTCTTACATGTTATAATATTTGTTATAGTATCCTCCTTGTCCTAATACAGACACACACACACACACACACACACATATATATATATATATATATATATATATATATATATATATATAGGGTCACTTTTTTAGGCTAGTCAGCAAACTCGATATAAGTAATTCAGGGAGGAGAGGGGAATTGTGGATAGGGGAGGAGTCAGAGATCTAGGATCTAAAGCTTTCGTATAAGGCGCTGGGGTCAGATATGGCTGGATCCAACAACCTACATGTTGAACCAGACGAAAAGCAGACAACACAAATCTATCATTATGGTAAGTACATAACTTTCATTTCAGAGTGATTATGCTTAATTGCAGACAAAGATTAGTCGTCAGAGTAGGACACTCAGGATTTTGAATAATAGAACTGCCCAGGTAATGCCATTTTCCAGTAGAGGTTTTCAGCATGAAGTTTTGTATTATACTTGGCATGGTAAAACTTCTGTCACATCTTCAGCTTCAGAAACAGCTTTGTTGTCATAAATCACCCTTACCTGAAGTACATATTTCGTTTTACTACTGCATATGTTGGGCAGTTATGTGCACACAACAGATATACATGTGCCCACCATACTAGTGTATTATGAAAACAGGTACATTTTAGGCACATATCTGACATATATACTCATTTACAAGGTTCATGTCACGGTAAGGTAATTGAGTTAAAAATACAATATACATTTATCTCTTTTTTGTTGTTGTTCATCTATAATAATTCTCTTGACTTAGTAATGTGTAATTTTTGTCTTTTTGAATACAAAATAACAGATAATGTCTTTTGAAATGTGTCATATCTCCAGATTTTCTGTCTTCCTCTGTGAAAATAATAAAAAAAAATGAAAGACATGGAAATGTCTCTTCCTTGAGATATAATTGCTGTAATTGCTGATGGCTTGCATATCATTAAACCATAACAGGATAGAGTCAAGATTTGAAGGAAAGAAACATACTTGGAAATCTATTAGCAATTTCTATGGTTGCTATGACAACTAAAACTGCTTTGCTGCTTTTCTCCCTCTTTTTTAATTTCTCTAAGTTTTTTGGGTTTCTAATACCATGACGGGAAAGGGCCCCATTCCTAAGTCAAACTACAATTAAAGTTCATGAAATTACTATTCTTTCAATTTTTGATGTTAGACAGAAGTACTCTTCACAGCACATGCAATGTGACCAGTAATGACTCCTTCTGCAGTTAGTACAGAGTTACATGTTTTGGTAACGGGTCCATGTCAGATGGACGAAATCTCATGTGAACGAAGACCACATCAACGAGATGACTCCGCCGACAGGATGAATCCCTGACAACAGTAAGTAGTGCAGCCTGGGAGTTAGTCCCATTCCCTCACTGTACTGTGATCTCGGAGCTGGTATATTTAAGTAGGGGGTGTGGGGGGGTACAGGGGAGCTTGCCCCCCTGCTATACATGTTTCAATGTGGTTTTCGGTTGTATTACGGAAACAGGAATGTATTCCATTCCGTAATACATTGACTTACCATTGTCAGGGATTCGTCCTGTCAGCGGAGTCGTCTCGTTGATGTCGTCTTTGTTCACCTGAGAGTTTGTCCATCTGACATGGACCCATTGGTAACATATCTAAATACAATTGTCGATTCTTTTTTGTAAGACCCATTGCTCCTACTACTATTAGAATTGTCTGGATATCTTTCTTCCACATTGCTCTTGTTTCTGCCTGCAGATCCTGATATTTATAATTTTGTAATACTCTGCATGCAAGACACTGTAGTCACTGGTGTAGTGATGTCAATGATCAATGTTATTTTTGCCTTCTTTTCATGGACCACTATATCTGGTTTTCTAGCTTTTGAACTGTTTGTAATGGGTGATCCCATGTGATGTAGACTTCATCATTTTCTATGATGCTTTGTGGCTCATGTTTCCAGTGTTTTTCACCTACTTCAATATTATAATGTTTCCACAAACCCAAGTGCAACAGTCTTGTACATTATTATGCCTTTCAGTATACAGTCCTTCTGTCATTAGTATGTCACACCCAGCAATGAGGTGTGTGACTGTTTCCAATTCAGTTTTACAAAACCTACATTGGTCTGTTTTTCCCACATGTTCAGTGGACTTTGTAAACCGGTGTGTATGTAGCCCACCATCTTGGGCTGCCAGTATTAATCTTTCATCTTTTGGTTTGAATTCGCCTCTCCTTAACCATTCCTGTATTCGATCCTGATCGCCATGAGGTTCTACCAGGTGTTTTCTATAATTGCAACTATATTTATGCATTTTCCACATTTCTTGTCTTCCCATCTGATTCTTCTCCTTATATTCTTTCTTTTGTTTTTTGGCACATTCAGTTGCTGCCTGATTTTTATCTACTTTTATTGCGATTTCTATTCCCGCTTGATGCCGATATGCTTCTGCTAGACTAAGAAGGGAAGTCACCTTAGATTTATTCTCCTCATATTTCAAAACTTTCACTATGTTTGGGTCTTGTGAGGTCAGCAGATATGTATACAGTCCCATGATTGCAGACCTATACATGTAATCAGTTTCAAGGAGGCCCATACCTCCTTCAGAACAGGGAATAAATAAACTTGGTATGCACTGATTTTTATAAATCAGTTGATGAGCATGAAGTATCCTTCTTGTTTTCCTGTCTGATATATCTGACACCTTTTGGGGCCAGTCAATCACTTCAAAATTGTAAGTTAGGACTTCAGAACTGTTAAGTTAGGACAGGAAGAGCAAATTGCTTTATAACTTGAATTTTGTTCCTAGATGTCAATGCTGTTTTCAGGATTAATTTAAGCTTTCCAAAATATTCCTTACTAAGTTTTATCTGCATTTGTTCATGTTTTATTGTTAATCCTTCAATTCCCAAATATTTATACATTTCCTCTTGCTCAAGTTCTTTTATATTACATTCTTGTCCCAAAGTAATGTTTTCTTGGTGCTGCAGCTTTCCTGCTTTATTTTTTTTACTCCAAGTGTTTTTTATTAATCTTTCAAATAATTCCATTGTATAATAATCTTAATACATTTTCTGATAAGTAAAACAGTATGATTAACTATATACAATATTTACAGTTGGCCTGAAATTAAATTATTATATCGATCAGTCTAGTCAGAGTAACATCATATTAATGAGAGATCATTTGTTCCTTTTTCTTTCACTCTCATTAAGAGTTTGAATTCAAGTTTAGTGTCTCAATAAGTGAAGCTTTCTTGCTTTAAAGGTTGCTTTTGCACATTTATCAAGACCAAATGACATTCTTATATCATCTGAAAAAGTTTTGTCTACTTGCAGTTGTACTTTTAGCTCCTCGTTTGATGAGCTATACAGTTTTAAAATGACAAAGAGAAGATGAGAAGTTGTTTTCTATGAGCCAAATTATAGCCATGACCTAAGCTGTTACGTAGACAGCTTAATGGGTTAAGGGAAGGGTAGAATAGCAGCGGTGACAAAGAGTTACCCTGGAATATCCCCCTTTGAATTTTTATCCCTGGGATAATAATTTGTCCTTCATCAAGCCTTAATTGCAAAGTGGTCTGCCACTGTTTCATGGTCACGATAAGTGTGGGGTGTATCTTATACATTTTTAAGAACTCTTTTATCCATGAATGTGCAGTAATATCAAATTTTTTTGGAGTCAGCCCATACCATACTTCCCCTTTTTACAGTTCTCCACTATGACTTTATTTAACAACAAATGATCCATTGTTCCATATGACTTTCTTTTATTGGCCTTATGTTCTTTTGCCATAATTGAGTTTTCTAAATGACTATAAACTCTGTCGGCATCAATTCCAGTGTACAGTTTATACATCATCGGAAGGCGAGTTATTGGTCTATAATTTTTAGGGTAGCTTGCAAGTTCACTCTAAAGGAGGAGCAGTATTTTTCCTGTTGCTAGCCAAGTTGGTGTCTGTATGGGCTACATGTATAAATAGTTCTTACTCGTGGCTAAATCTTCGTGCAAAGATGTTAATCCTTTTAACCAGAAGTTAGGTACTGCATCTGGGCCTGGGGTTTTCCAATTAGAGGCTTTTCTTAACTTTGTTTCAATCTCTGCCTGTTATTGCATCCCATTTCATATCCTGTATCTTTAAGCTTCTTATTCCTTCTTTTAGCATCTTTGTTATGTTCCACGGGATCTTCATAGATACTTGTCCAAAATGTATCTGTTTCTTCTTTTTTTGGTGGTCTTTCAATTCCTTTTACCTTGTTTCCCTATTCTCTATACAACTTTTTTGGGTCATCAATAAATTGTTTATTTTGTACTTTTCCTTTATATTTATCTGAGTATCTTCCATGTTTTTCTGCCTGTGCTGAGATTTATAGTTTGTTATTTGCTATAGTGCATGATAGATCCTAGTCTGTTCTAATACTGTGCATTGATTTTATCACTGCTATCTTTCTTAGGATTTTTGTTGATCTGTTACCTCATCTATATTCTTCTAACAGTGATACTTCTTTTCTTAATTGCTTCATAGTTTTCTCTATTCAATACTTCTATGATGGTATTAAATTTTCCCCTTCCTTTCCCTCACTACCCTGTGTTCTTGTGGTAGAACTTTATCAGTTATTAATGTAACTGCACAGTAATATATCCTGTTTACTTCTGTTATATTGTATGGATCTCTATGGATAGTCTTAATTACTGCATTCATTTGTTTTATCAAACTTTTGACTTTTGGGGTTTTATTGACCTTCTGCAGTCTATTTCTTAAATTGATCTTAATATGTCTATCTCTATTCAATCAAGCAACTCTTTTTTTAGCTCATTTTCTTCTAAACTGAGGGCACATTTTTTGTTTTCCATTTCCTGTGGGCATTCTATGGAAAGTTCTATAGCATCTTCCTGTGGCACATTCTCTTCATTTTCATCCTGTGCCATCCATGGGAACTCACTGGCCTATCACTCCTCAAAATTGACTGCATCAGAGTTTCCATGGTTTCCTCTTCCTTCCCTTGCTGCCCAGCTTCAAGTGAATGTTTATACTGGTTTTCTGTGGAAGACTCCAAAATATCTTCATATGGCACCAGACCAATTGCTTCCCGTTCCACTGATTTCCCCTTAATTTGGATATCTACTGCTCTATCCTGCTGTGGCACCTTCTAAACCAGATTTCTACACAAAATCCTTTACTTTGCAGGTACTCCATAACCTCGGTTTCTATTTCATTAACTTCTCCATTACTAATCTCCTTTTCTACTTTTCCTCTTTGTCTTCTTATTTTTTGTATTGTAAAGCTTTCCATGTCTGGATTCCTTTGCCTGTATTTCTCTTCAAATATCTTTGGTGCTTTTTTTGTATTGGTTAGTTTTGCTTTTTCCTTTGCATAAATATTATACTATATTAAATATATTTTTTCCCATGTCCATATTTCTTCCGCAGAGGTCTCCTGATCTTCCTGCTTATCCTTAATTTGGGGACTCACTCCATTACGCTATGATGTAACCTGTGTTATACATTGTACACCAAATCTTTCACTTTGCATGTACTCCATAACTTCAACTTCTATTTTTTTAACTTCTACTTTATTAATCTTCTTTTCCACATTCCCTCTTTGTGATATTAGTTTTTATTGTGAAATGTTCCATATTTGGATGCCTTTGCCTGCATTTCTCTTCAAATATCTTTAGAGCTGCCTTCTTTATATTGATTAATTTGGCTTTTTACTTTGCATAAATATTGTATTGTATCAAATCTCTCTTTCTTTCCTATGTCCATATTTATTTTTTATACTTTTCAGAAATCTCTAGGTTTTGTTGTTTATATTTTTGCACTTCCTCAGATGCTTCTTTTTCCAAACATCAAAGTTTCTTGATCTATACTGTTTTTCACAAATCTGTTGTATTAATTAATACAAATTTTTATTTGAAGCTTCTGACAGTTTTTCTTATGGAAGTATGTTTCTTTCCTCTAATTTCTCTCTTAATCATTTGTATATCTTGTGTCTGGAAATTTGGGGCTTTTTGCATAATAGTAACAATATTTCTTTCTTATCCTCAATAGTCCACTTTATTCTCTTGATGGCTCTTCTCTTGATGGCTCTTCTTTGGCCTATCAGTTTTTGTGATTTTTGTGGACTACTGCTTCCTTCTACAACAGGGGCACCATCCTCCCTCTGGGCCTGGCTCCATTGTAGGAATGTTTCTGTATTTTGAGGATTCTACACTGTCATCTTTTCCAGTTCTGGCACCACTGTACCTACCAGGACTGGGCACTTTTTTATCCTGCATCTTGTGCATCTAGCTATCTTTTTTTCATTTTAACCTACTTCTGTCCATGACATATGCTATATAAATACTATCTATATATCAGTGTCATCTTGGTGAGATTTTGTGAAAAACAGGGTCCACCTTGAAAACGTACTCACCAAGAATTGAGGATGAATTCAGTTTCAGCAATATTACTCTCCATTACTTGCTGTCTTATCTCTCCATTCAGACCCCATTTTTCTCTTTTAATTTCTCCAAATCTTTTGGGTTTCTAATACCATGACAGGAATGAACTCCATTCCTAAGTCAAAGTACAATTAAAGTTCATGAAATTAGTATTGTTTCATTCTTTGATGTCAGCCAAAAGTGCTCTTTGCAGCACCTGCAATTTGCCCTGTAATGACTCCTTCTGGAATCTGTACAGAGTTACATGTATTGGCAGCAATTCTAAATATGATTGTAGACTCTTTTTTTATAAGACCCATTGCTCTTACTACTGTAGGAGTTATCTGGGTATCTTTCTTCCACATTGGTCTAATTTTTGCTTGCAAATCCTGATATTTTATGACTTTGTGTCTCTCTCTCTGTATGCAGGACACTGTAGTCACTGGTTGTGGCAATTTCAATCATCAATGCTACTTTTGTCTTCTTTTCCTGGACCACTATATCCAGTTTTCTAGCATCTATCTTTTGAACTGTTGGCAATCAATAATCCCATGTGATGTAGACTTCATCATTTTCTATGATGCTTTGTGGCTCATGTTTCCAGTGTTTTTTTAACCACTTCAATACCATAATGTTTGCACAATCCCCATTGCAACAGTCTCACCACATTATTATGCCTTTCAGTATACAGTCCTTCTGCCATTTGTGTGACGCAAACAGCAGCGAGGTGTGCAACAACTGTTTCCAGTTCTGTTTTGTAAAACCTAAATTTTTCTCTTTCTCCCACATGTTCAATGGACTTTGTAAACCAACATGTACATAGCCCACTATTTTGTGCCTCCAATATTAACCTTTCATCTTTTTCTTGAATTCACCTCTCCTTAACCATTCCTGCATTCGTTCCTGATCAACATGAGGTTCTTACAGAAGTTTTCTGTACTTGCAACTATATTTATGCATTTTCCAGATTTCTTGCCTTCTCATTTGGTCTTTCATCTTATAGTCTTTTTTTTGTTTTTTGGCACATTCAGTTGCTGCCTGTTTTTTATCCACTTTGGTTTGATTTCCATTCCTGCTCGATGCCGATATGCTTCTGCTAAATTAAGCAGAGAAGTCATCTTAGATTTATTCTCCTCATGTTTCAAAACTTTCACTACATTTGGATCTTATGAGATCAATAGATATGTGCGGAGTCCCACGACTGCAGATCTGTATATATATAACCAATTTCAAGGAGGCCCATTCCTCCTTCAGAATGGGGAAAATATTATCTTGGTATGCACTGATTATTATAAATCATTTGGTAAGCATGAAGCATCCTTCTTGTTTTCCCATTTAATATATTCAACACCGTTTGGGGTCACTCACTCCTAAACTGTAAGTTAGGACAGGAAGGGCAAACTGGTTTATAGCTCAGATTTTTTTCCTAGATGTCAACACTGTTTTCAGGGTTAATTAAAGTCTTCTAAAATACTCCTTACTAAGTTTTATTCACATTTGTTCATTTTTTGTTGCTGATCCTTCATCAATTCCCAAATATTTATATACTCCCTCTTGCTCAAGTTCTTTTAGATCACATTCTTGTCCCAAACTGATGTTTTCCTGGTGCTGCAGTTTTCCTGCTTTAAAGGTTGCTTTTGCACATTTATCGAGACCAAATGACATTCTTATATCATCTGAAAAAGTTTTGACAACTTGCAGTTGTACTTTCAGTTCCTCATCGGATGAGTTATACAGTTTTAAATCATTGACAAAGAGAAGATGAGAGGTCTTTATACTTTGTTGTTTTCTAGGAACCAAATTATAGCCATGGCCTAAGCTGTTAAGTAGAAAGCCTAATGGGTTAAGAGCAAGGCAGAAAAGCAGCGGTGACAGAGTCACCCTGGAATATCCCCCTTTGAATTTTTATACCTGGAATAATAATCTGTCCTTTATCATGGCTTAATTGCAAAGTGGTCTGCCATTGTTTTATGCTCATTGTAATGTAGTCAATCAGTGTAGGGTGTATCTTACAATGTATACATTTTTAAGCACTCTTTCATCCATGAATGTGGGACACTATCAAATGCTTTTTTGTAGTCAATCCATGCCATACTTAAATTCTTCCCCTTTTTACAGTTCTCCACTATGACTTTAATTAATAGCAAATAATCCTTTATTCCATATGACTTTCTTTTAATGCTCTTTTGTTCTATTGCCATAATTGAGTTTTCTTCTAAATGACTATGGACTCTGTCAGCATCAATTCCAGTGTATAGTTATATGTCATCAGAAGGCAAGTTATTGGTCTATATTTTTTAGGGTAGCTTGCAGGTTCACTCTTAAGTAGGAGCATTGTTTTTCCTGTTGTTAGCTAGGCTGGTGTCTATTCAGGATGCGCATATAAATAGTTCTTACTCATGGCTAAATCTTCATGTAAAGGTGTTAATACTTTTAACCAGAAGTTAGGTACTGCATCTGGGCCCGGGGTTTTCCAATTTGAGGATTTTCTTAACTTTGTTTCAAAGTCTCTGGATGTTATTCATCACATTTCATATCCTGTACCTTTAAACTTCTTTTTCTTTCGTTTACTTCTTCTATTCATTTAGCATCTTTGTTATGTTCCACAGGATCTTCATAGATACTTCTTCAAAATGTATCTGTTTCTTCTTTTTTGGTAGTCTCTCAATTCCTTTTACCTTGTTTCCCGATTCTCTATAAAACTTTTTGGGTCACCAATAAATTGCTTATTTTGCACTTTTCTTTTATATTTATCTTTGTATCCTCTAAGTTTTTTTGCCTGTGCTGAAATGTTTAGTTGGTTATTTGCGATAGTGCAGGATAGATCCTGGTCTGTTCTAATACTGTGGATTGCTTTTATCACATCTATCTTTCTTAGTATTTTTGTTGATCTATTCCCTCTTCTATAGTCCTCTAACAGTCACACTTCTTGTCTTAACTGCTTTATAGTTTTCTCTTTTCGATATTTCCATGATGGTATTCGATTTCTCTCCTTCCTTTCCCTCACTACCCAGTGTTTTTCTGGTAGAACTTTATCAGTTATTAATTTAGCTGCACAATAATATATCCTATTTACTTCTGTTATATCGCATAGATCTCTATGAACAGTTCTAATTACTGTGTTCATTTGTTTTATCAGACTTCTGACTTTTGGGGTTCTATTAACCTTCTGCAGTCTATTTCTTTTATTGATTCTGATACATCTATGTCTATTAAATCAAGCAACTCTTCTATTTTCTTCCAAGCTGAAGGTGCATCCCATGTTTTTCATTCCTGTGGGCATTCTATAGAATGTTCTATAGCATCTTCCTGTGGCACCTTCTCTTCAATTTCATCCTGTGCCATCCGTTGCTCTGTCATATAGGGACTCACTGGCCTATCACTCCTCAACATTGACTGCATCAGATTTTCCACAGTTTCCTGTTCCTTTCCTTGCTGTCTAGCTTCAAGTGAACATTTATACTGGTTTCCTGTGAAAAGACTCCAAACTATCTTCATATGGAGCCTGACTAATTGCTTCCTGTTCCACTGGTTTCCCCTTAATTTGGATATCCATTGCTCTATCCTGTTGTGGTGCTTTCTGAATTAGATTTTCTACATTGAATTCTTCACTTCACAGGTACTCCACAACCTCAATTTTTATTTCTTTAAATTCTCCATTACTAATCTCCTTTTCTGCTTTTCTTCTTTGTCTTCTTATTTTTTTGTATTGTAAAGTTTTCCATGTCCAGATTCCTTTGCCTGTATTTCTCTTCAAATATCTTTGGTGCTGCTCTTTTTATATTGGTTAGTATTGCTTTTTCCTTTGCATAAACATTATAGCAATAACCCACGCCTGGGTGTGGGTAATGCTGGATTTACCCACGGTTGGTGTGGTTTGGTCATGAGGGCAAAGCCCGAGTGGCCAAAGACAACCGTGGGTAAATCCAGCATTACCCACACCCAGAAGTGGGTTATTGTTATTATACAATGACATTATTTAAGAAAAAAATCATTACTTTTCTTAAATAATGGCATTGTATAATGCCTCCTTGCTGCCCTTCCCCAGCTGTCTGGTATTCTGCAGCAGTTCTGATGTACTGCGCATGCGTATGCTTACGCAGTACATCAGAGCTGTGGGCAAAAGCAATGGAGAAAGCAAGATCTCCGTTGCTTTTTACAAACTGTCTCGTTATGTTAAACCCATTTAACATAGCGAGACAGTTTTGAAAAAAGCAACAGAGAAAGCAAGATTTCCGATGCTTTTTACACAGTGTCTCGCTATGTTAAAGGAGTTTAACATAGCGAGACAGCTTTAGAAAAGGCAACGGAGAATCTCCTTTGCTTTTTTTAAAGCTGTCTCGCTATGTTAAACCCATTTAACATGGCGAGACACCTTTAAAAAAAGCAACGGAGATAGGAAGATCTCCATTACTTTTTTTAAAGCTGTTAGTGTGTAAAAAGCAACGGAGATCTTGCGTTCTTCGTTGCTTCAAAAAAAGAGTTATACTAATGGAAAAAGTCCAGGCGACCGGACCTTTTTCCATTAGTATAACTCTGATTTACAACGTGCACACTGACCAATCAGAGTGCACATTTTAGAATATTAATGGGGGTTGTTGTACAATACATCATATTAAATCTCTTTTTGTTTCCCATGTACATATTTCTACTTCAGATGTTTCCTTATCTTCCTGCTTCTCCTTCATTTGGGGAATCACTCCATCATGCTGTGTTAAACCTTCTACACCAAATCCTTCACTTCTCCGGCATTCCATAACTGCTTCTTTTTTTTTAACTTATACTTTACTAATCTTCTTTTCTACTTTCCATCATTGTGATATTTTTTTATTGTGAAATTTTCCATATCCTGATGCCTTTGCCTGTATTTCTCTTCGAATGTCTTTGGGGCTGCCTTCTTTATATTGATTAATTTGGCTATTACTTTGTATAAATATTGCAGCATATCAAATCTCTGTTTCTTTCCCACGTCCATATTTTTTTTTATACTTTTTAAATATCTCTTGGTTTTGTTGTTTATATTTTTACACTTCCTCAGATGCTTCATTTTCCAAACAGATCAAAGTCTCTTGATCTATATACTATTTTTCACAAATCTGTTGTATTAATGAATGCCAATTTTCATTTGAAGCTTCTAACAGTTTTTCTTGTGGAAGTATTTTTCTTTCCTCTAATTTATCTCTTAACCTCAAAATTAACAATATTACTCTGCTTTACTCACTGACTTATCTCTCCATTCGGACCCCATTTTTCCTCTTTTTAATTTCTCCAAGTCTTTTAGGTTTCTAATACCATGACAGGAATGGACCCCATTCCTAAGTCAGAGTACAATTAAAGTTCATGAAATTAATATTGTTTCACTCCTTGATGTCAGCCAGTAGTGCTCTTCACAGCACCGCAATGTGCCCGGTAATGACTCTTTCTGTAATTTGTATGGGGTTACATGGATTTTTAACATATCTACATACGATTGTAAATTATTTTTTAAAAATTCTTTTTAATAAGACCCGTTGCTCCTACTACTATGTAACTGTCTGGGTATCTTTCTTCCACATGGCTCTCGTTTCTGCCTGCAGATCCTGGTATTTTACAACATTGTGTCTCTCTGTATGCAAGACACTGTAGTCACTGGGTGTGGTGATTTCAATGATCAGTGCTACTTTTGTCCTCTTTTCTTGGACCACTATATATGGTTTTCTAGCATCTGTCTTTTGAACTGTTGGTAATGGGTGAGCCCATGTGATATAAACCTCATCATTTTCTATGATGCTTTGTGGCTCATGTTTCCAGTGTTTTTCAGCCACTTCGATACCATAATGTTTGCACAATCTCCAGTGTAACAGTCTCGCCACATTATTATGCCTTTCAGTATACAGTCCTTCTGCCATTAGTGTGTAGCAACCAGCAACGAGGTATGTGACTGTTTCCAATTCAGTTCCATAAAACCTACATTTGTCTGTTTCTCCCACATGTTCAATGGACTTTGTAAACCAGTGTGTACGTAGCCCATTATCTTAGGCTGCCAATATTAGCCTTTCATTTCTTGGTTTGAACTCGCCTCTCCTCAACCATTCCTGCATTCGTTCTTGATAAACATGAGGCTCTTCCAGATGTTTTCTATACTTGCAACTATATTTATGTTTTTTTCCCACATTTCTTGCCTTCTCATCTGGTTCTTCACCTTATATTCTTTCTTTTGTTTTTTTGGCACATTCAGTTGCTGCCTGATTTTTATCCACTTCTGGTTTGATTTCTGTTCCTGCTTGACGTTGATATGCTTCTGCTAGATTAAGCAGAGATGTCATCTTAGATTTATTCTCCTCATGTTCAAAACTTTCATTACATTTGGATATTGTGAGGTCAGTAGATGTGTGTGGTGTCCCACAATTGCAGATCTATACATGTAATCCATTTGAAGGAGGTCCATCCCTCCTTCGGATCAGGGAATATATAACCTTGGTATACACTGATTTTTATAAATCATTTGGTGAGCATGAAGCATCCTTCTTGTTTTAATATCCAATCTATCCAACACTTTTTGTGGCCAGTCAGTCACTCCAAAACTGTAAGTTCGGACAGGTAGAGCAATTTGATTTATAGCTTGGATCTTGTTCCTAGATGTCAATGCTGTTCTCAGGATTAATTTAAGTATTCTAAAGTATTCCTTACTGAGTTTTATTCACATTTGTTCATGTTTTATTGCTGATCCTTCATTAGTTCCCAAGTATTTATACACTCCCTCTTGCTCAAGTTCTTTTATATCACATTCTTTTCCCAAATAAACGTTTTCCTGGTGCTGAAGTTTTCCTTTTTTAAAGGTTGCTTTTGTACATTTATCAAGACCAAATGACATTCCAATGTAATTTGTCTTTTCGGCTTTTCCCGGTTAGGGGTCACCATAGCGGACCTCCGGTCTAAAAAGTTTCTCCCATTTTTAATTTCTCCAAATCTTTTGGGTTTCTAATACCATGACAGGAATGGACCCCATTCCCAAGTCAAAGTACTATTAAAGTTCATAAAATTAGCACTGTTTCACTCTGTGATGTTAGCCAAAAGTGCTCTTCGCAGCACCTGCAATGTGCCCAGGAATGACTCCTGCAATTCGCATGGTGTTACATGACTTGGTAACATATCTAAATACGATTGTAAAGTCTTTTTTTATAAGACCAGATGCTCCTATTATTATTGGAACTGTCTGGGTATCTTTCTTCCACATGGCTCTCATTTCTGCCTGCAGATCAAGGTATTTTATGACTTTGTGTCTCTCTGTATGAAAGACACTGTAGTTACTAGGTGTGGTGATTTCAACGATCAATGCTACTTTTGTCTTCTTTTCTTGGACCATTATATCCAGTTTTCTAGCATCTGTCTTTTGAACTGTTAGTACTGGGTGATCCCATGTAACATAAACTTCATAATTTTCTATGATTCTTTCTGGCTCATGTTTCCAGTGTTTTTAGTCACTTTGATACCATAATGTTTGTACAATCTCCAGTGTAACAGTCTCACCACATTATTATCCCTTTCAGTATACAGTCCCTCTGCCATTAGTGCGTCGCAACCAGCAACAGGGTGTGTTACTGTTTCCAGTTTGGTTTTACAAAACCTACATATGTCTGTTTCTCCCACATGTTCAATGGACTTTGTAAACCAGCATGTACATAGCCCACTATCTTGGGCTGCCAGTATTAACCTTTCATTTCTTGATGTGAATTCACCTCTCCTTAACCATTCCTGCATTCGTTCTTGATCAACATGAGGCTCTTCCAGAAGTTTTCTATACTTGCAACTATGTTTATGTTTTTTCCACATTTCTTGCCTTCTCATCTGGCCCTCCAGTATGAGGAAGGTGATGTCATGAGATGAACCGTGGGGGTTGTATGAAAAACATCATATACAATGTATGCACTGATACACAGTTAATTCAACTGTGTATTATTCTGGCATATGTGATAGATGCTATCCTGAATTGTTCTTGGGGTGTATCCATTTGGAAAAACTATCTGCTAGAAGATTATTACTTCATCTAACATATGATAATTAGGGATATTATTTCTTTAGCCAGTTGTAGGCAAGGAACTTATGTATCTGGAGCTTAATTTTTTAATTAAAATAGTGAAACTAAGAATTAAACTAAGTGAAACTAAGAGTGAAACTAAGTATAAGAATAAGAGAGGCTAAGTGGGTCTATGGACAGAAAATTCAGGGTGACTTCTTAGACCTGAGAGACTCCAGGTGTCTTTGGCAAGGTACACAATCTATATCAGACTACAGGCTCCTACCTTCTCAATGTGATGATAACATAGAGTTTCTCAATGAGCTCAACACCTGCTTCAGCAGGTTTAAGAAGGGACACAATACAATGGCAATGAAACTGCCCACCAACCAAGATGATGAAGTGCTCCACCTTCACCCAGCGGATGTTCAAAGGGTGCTGTGATGAGTAAACCCAAGAAAGTCAGTTGGTCCTGACAATATTCTGACATGGGTGCTCAGGAACTGTGCTGACCAATTAACTACTGTCCTCACCAACATATTCGACATCTCTCTACTTCAAGCCACAGTTCCCAAGTGCTTCAAGAATACAACCATTATACCACTGCCCAAGAAGTCTCCACCTTCACACCTGAATGACTACAACCCAGTAGCTCTCACCTCCACTGTAATGAAGTGCTTTGAGAAACTGATCAAAGACTACTTAACATCAAGTCTTCCTGCAACACCAAACCCACTCCAATTTGCTTATTGATCCAATCTCTCTCTACGGCAGATGCCATCTCACTGGCACTTCACTTATCCTTGTCATACCTGGAGACAGCTATGTCCCCATGTTCTTTATTGACTTCATCTCGGCCTTCAACATGGTCATCCCCCAACATCTAATTGAGAAGCTGGTCCACCTGGTTGTTAACACTCATTTATGCAACTGGATTCTAGACTTTCTTATTGACAGAACACAAAAGGTATGCATAGGCAACAACATCTCGATGAGCATCACACTGAACACTGGAGTACCTCAAGGATGTGTTCTGAGTCCCCTGCTGTTCACCTTGCTGACACATGACTGCATCACTAGGTACAACACAAACCACATTATTCAGTTTGGGGATGATACTACAGTGGTGGGTCTCATCAGCAATGGTGACAAAAATGCCTACAGACAGGATGTGAACCAACTGATTGTCTGGTGTGACAACAACAACCTGGATCTCAATGTGAATAAAACAAAGGAGATAATAGTAGACTTCAGGAAGAGATGCAAGGCTCATTCTCCACTCACAATCAAAGGAGAAAGAGTGGAAAAGGTGAAGAGCACCAAGTTCCTAATGGTGCATATCGCAAAAGACTTGTTTTGGTCAATAAACACTAATCACATTAACAAGGCCCAACAGCATCTACACTTTCTAAGAAGGTTGAGGAGAGCAAAACTACCACCTTCAATTCTCACAACCTTCTACAAGAGTACCATTGAAAGCATCTTGACTAGTAATCTCTCAGTGTGGTAAGGAAACTGCATGGTTTCAGATTGCAAATCTCCCCAAAGGGTGTTGAAAGTAATGGAGAGAATTATCAGGTCCAGGTTCCCATCTATCCAGGACTTGCACTCTGCTGAGTGCCTCAGCAGAACCATGAAAATAATAAAAGACTGCACTCACCCTGCCCATGGTCTGTTCTTGTGTTTGTCTTCAGGCAGAAGATACCGTAGCTTATGTTGCAAAATCACCAGATTTAATAGAAGCTTTTTTCTACAAGCCATCAGACTTCTGAACTTCAATAATAACATAGACCATGCTAGTCATGGAGGTCTGGAGTTACAATGCTGAATTAATTCACAGACATGCAATAACTCTATGAAAGTACAATCTTATACTTTATGTGCAATATTAACGATGCCATGTTAACATTCTGTGCACTATGCCAAGTTAGCATTCAATGCAATTTGAAATCTGTCTGATTTTGATCTGTGCGATATATTATCTGTGCAATATTTTGGGTACTGACGAAGACATGTAAGTTGAATATTCTTGGTGCGTGCCACTGTACTTGTTACTGTACTGCATAAATGTCTTACTGTTGTTATTGTTGGAGTAGCATTAGTATATGTGCTATTCTTGTATTGATATCAGTATATGTTGTATGCACATTGAGTTCGAAGTAACGCAATTTCATTCAGTTGCACAGTTGTACAGTCTGAATGACAATAAAGTTCACTTTGACTGACTTTGTCAGTATGCATTTTCCCTATTTGTATTGCCTTTTTGTTTTTCGGGGTGTGTGTGTGTGTGTGTGTGTGTGTGTGTGTGTGTGTGTGTGTGTGTGTGTGTGTATGTATGTGTATATGTCAGCCTAGATATATTTTAATCTTTGTCTGCATTGTTTTCTTTATTATTTAAATAAGGTTTGTGTATTATCTTTATGCTCTTGTGGCTGACATCCATTTATTTATTTATTTTTATGATAAGAGGCTAATCATTCATTAAACGTGTGGTACATAGCTCCCATTAGACCGCTTAGGACTGCTACTAATAAAGAGACTAATCTTTGACTTGATTAAGGTTGGCCAGATAACCGTGATTCTTTAGCCCTAACCAAGAAAGGCAGTATTACTACTGTGTCAGGAAGAAAGCTGTAGGGAATTAGAGAATCCAGCCAGTCTTCCCTCAGAATTTTGTGTGTATGTGTGTGTGTGTGTGTGTGTGTGTGTGTGTGTGTGTGTGTGTGTGTGTGTGTGTGTGTGTGCATGTGTGTGTGTGTGTGTGTGTGTGTGTGTGTAAGCAATACTTTGTATGAAAGGCAGTTACAATGGCTAAAGAGGCACTGAAAGACATTGATTCACACAGTGAGCAGTGAAACAGGGGCCTGGGTTGCCTGGTCAAAGTCTTGTAGCTGTAAGTGTCCTGTGTGTGAAAGTTGGAAGCCTATACCTAGGACATCAGTTCAAATTCCTTTTATGCTCTTGGGGCCAGGATGAACTTTATAAATCAGTTATTCAGTAGTATAGCTAGGGTGGGGCGAGAGGGGCAACTTCTGCAGGAGCAGAATGTTGAGGATGTGATTAGTTAATCCCAGTCTCTCTTTAATGCAATACTGGCTTTAAAAGCCAGTATTACATTTAAGGTCAAACCTGAGCACTGTAGCCCTTGATGTGTGGCATAAACTTTTGCAAACTACTTGCTATATTGCAGCAATCAGTTTTCAACAGTTAAAAAGTAAAACAAAAATGTTTTTTTATCTAGCACTGTAGTGCTTCATGCAGGAAAGGTATAAACAGTAGCAACTGCTTGCTATAGTTTAAAAGAAGAAGAACTTTTTTTTTAATTAAATATGTTGAAGGAGGGTTTGTGGTAGGGCACAGAAAAGGGACATAAATGGCTGGCGGAAGTTGGTGTGTTGTGCATCTGGTCACTAGGTTGGTGTACTTTTTTTAAAAAACGGTATTGAATTTGCAGTCAAACATGAGTGCTGTATCATTCTGTCTGTGGTCTAAATTGTAGCAGACTGCTTGCTAAATTGTAGTGAAGGATAAGAAGGCAAAAGAGGATCAGATCTTTCATGACTTGAAAGGCTAGACACAGGTTACTATGGAGGAGTCTAAGAGAATTTGACAGATTGGGGGGTTGCCAGTCTATCCTAATAAATAAGAATTCAATGTTGTCACTTCCGTCCATTCTTCAATGGATGGGTTGCTTGTATTGTTTAGGGGTCTCCCATTTAGATGTGGAATGTTCCATTTGCACTGTTTCGACTTTAACAGTGGTGAAACAAGCTGGCATTTAAGGGGCTTCTCCCTGCCACGATGGATGAAGTTCCCCCTCCATATTCTTCTTTTTCATTTTCCCTAGCTTCCAAGGTGGTTGATGACAAAACCAAGGGTGAGAAGAGTTATGAGATGTTCAAGGAAAAAGTGAAGGAGAGGCACAGGAGCCTAAGAAATGTTCTCTAGATTGGTCAGATCCCTAAGGCCTGGCCCCCAAAAGTTGCAGAAACCTTTGGACCCGGCTCCAGTTCCAACGTCTATTACAAATGGATCCCACACTCCTCCACTCCCAGAGCTGCAGTTCTCACTGTAAACAGTGTCTCATATGCTATGATTGCCTTTCCTCCAACAACAACCCTTTCATAGGACATCCAGACCCCCTTCCAATACTTCATCACTAAGATTGGTACAGTCCTCCAGAAGCCTGTCTGAAGCAGGCATTGATAAAATAATGAGAAAGTTCTTTAGGACCCAGATGCAGCTGAAGTTCTTCCAGCTTTGACCCCTGTTGGAGTTTTGGGCCTCAGCCCATCCCCTTATCAGATTTTAAGCTTAGTAATCATAGTGATCCCCAGCCATGTCACAGGACTAGTGTGCTTACCGGAAATAAAGGTCTGTGTCAGTCCCCAGCTATCAAGTAACCACACCTCTCCCTCCTAATGTTCATTGTCTCCAGCTGTGAGGGAAGTCTCTCTAAGCAAGCTGAAAGAACAAAGGATATCTGCATTGAGGATTAGAAAGTTTCTCAGCCCACATTAATAGCTCTGTTTGTTATTGTTTTTAAATTACTGCTACAAATATTCTTAAATCCTTTCAGATAATTTTATTTGCATTTAGCTTATTGCTGTACTGACTAATGTAGGTAGGAATACATGGTTTGGGACGTAGTCATCACTAACCCCTCAGCTCTGGTCCCAGTTTAATAGTGCCTTTTTCAAATACCATCTGTCTATCTTCTGTTCGTTACTTTCCCATTAATAGAGCATCAGCCTCAACCCCCCACACCTGCACACACACACACACACACACACACACACACACACACACACACACACACACACACACACACACACACACACACACACTTCTCTCTCTAGTTTCTCTTGTTATGTTGCTGCAACATGCATTTTTCCTTGATGCATAGAGAGAGAAACATTTCCTCTAACAATAATGAAGATAATCTATAAATCTTTAGAGTACTACAAACATCACTAATAAAAGTTAAAAATGAATTAAAACAATATTCTGCAGTCAGGGTACAGACTACAATATTGCCATTTGCAACCCACTCTGTTTGCCCTCACAGTGATTGGACTCCCTCCACTCCCCTATCCTTCCCCCATATCCCACCCACAGCTACATCCTCTAAATTCATTTATCTTATCCCACCTTCACAAACATAACTACCAATCTACAACAACTTCCTCCAGCCAAAATCTACCTATCCAATAACAACCTCTTACATCACCAAATTACTATAATTGACAAATATTTTGACCCACCTATAAAACTGTACTACCAATCCACAGCAACTTCCTCCACAAAAACCTAACCAACCAATAACATTGTCTTATGGCTCCTTATTACTATAACTGACAATACATGTTCTCTACTCTTCACCTAAAGATGCTCTCTTTTAAAACAACACATACCCTATACTCACCACTCCCCACCATGATACAACATCTCACTCTAAGGTCTGTATTACTTGCATTAATAACCTACATCTTACCAAACACAACTCCCTTCACCTAGTACCAAAATACGCATATTTACAAGGTAACCCCTTCAGCCATCCAATTCATTCTAGGTCCCCACTTGTATGAAAAAACACTACACTAATCTTAGTAAATCTAAAATGCGCCATACCTCCAAAACTGTTCAAGGGTACTATTGCCACAAAAACTAAAACAACACATTCATATAAGTATGTTACTGAATTTACTGCTAGCAAATGACATTCACCACAACCCTGGACCCTCTAAGGCACCAACTAACTCCACAAATAAGTCAATCCTGTCTGAAAACTGAAACTCATCTCCCAACAAAATAAGAAATAGCAAGAAGAAATTCAATGTATTCCATATGAACATCAGAAGCATTGTAAACAAAATTCCAGAACTACATGCATGGATAAAATATCACTAACCTAACATATTTGGGATAACAGAATCTTGGCTAAAACCAAATATCAGTAACACAGAAATACTCCCCATACCCTCACGGCTTTAACATCCATACAGGTGATAGATTAAACAAAAAAGCAGGAGTAGCAAAAATGTACCACAGTAGCATAAATCTGTCACCTTTCACATCTCGCGTACCATCCTTTCTCAATGCCAAACTTCTTCTAAGTAACCTAAGACTACAAACACACAAAGAATATGTGTGGTGGCTCTCTATATCCACCTGGAAACAATATCAGCACATTGGAGGACATTCTGTCCTGGTTATCTGATAATGTTCATACAGAGACAATTATACCAACTGGTCAAGTCTCACCTCTGATATAAGGACTTCTAGTATAAACCTGTAAACTTTCTCCAAATGTAGCAGTGATCATAACAGAATCAACCTGAAAAGTGGTAAAACTACCACCCTGGAGTAGTTAATAACAAATCACCTTAACAATATAAGCTCCCATGTCACTTTAGCTAGCACATTTAGTGACCACCTGCCCATATATGCCACATGACAACGACATGCATCTCCCAGGGAACACACATAGAAATCCTCTCATGACATGAACAACTTTGACCCACAACTGTTTAACACCTCACTACAATCTCACAACTGGAACATCCTAAAAGTCTAGCCACAAGCTGATGCTGTTGACTATTTTACTAAAATATTTATGTAACTGCTAAACGGCATCCCCCCCCCCCCCCCCCATGCTTAAAAGAATGGAAAGCAACCCTGCTCTTTGGATTACTCTTACTAGCAGGGATTTATGAGGTAGAGATAAAGCCTAGAAGACATGGCTCAATAATAAAACAGAAAAATAATCTTCAATGATACAAATACAAAATAAAGCCAAATGCCAGATAAAACTTGACAAGAAACTTTATTACTACAATTTGCAGAATACATGCTTCAAAATTTCTAGACAGTTTTGGGCCTCCATATCTAAAATACTACATTCTGGATCAGACAGACAACTAATCCCAACCCCCACTGCTCCCTGAAGGAAACAACCAATTTTTTCAATGATCACTATCTCTAGCATCACTAAACTGCTTCACAACGATACTCAAAACTCATCAACTTTCTCTAATAATCTGACCACATCCCACTCAGTGTCACCTCCCACTTCTACTAGCTGGTTCTCTAGCTACCTTTCTAATAGATTCCAGTCTGTTAAATGGATTAATTCTTACTTCTCCTACTTACCCATTAAAACAGGTGTCCCCCAAGGTTCCATACTGAAGTTACTGCTTTTTAACATATTTACCAACAACCTACACTTGGCCAAATGTCAAGCATCCCTCATACAATATGCTGATGACTCCACGTTAATCTATTCTGCTAGTAACATAATTACCATACAATGCCTTACCCAAGAGTCATTTTCATCAGTTGAAATCTGGCTCAGTACCTCCCAGCTTCTACTCAGTCCAAAAAAACAAAGTTGCTGCTATTCCTCTCAAAACCCCTTGCACACCTCAAACAAAATTTCTCAATAACAGCATCTGATAAGACCCCTGTAGAAGTCATCCCCCCTACCAAGCTACTAGGCATGACAATTGATGATAAACTGAAATTTGACTTACATGTGCAACAGGCTATCAAAAAAATTAAAATCACCAACCATTAGAGGCACTCTGTAGAACAAACAACTACTTAACTGTTTCATCCAGGAAATGTCTGGTCTCTACACTCCTACTCCCCACTTTATTATATGGTTCCCCAGTACTGGTTAACCTTCAAGCTTCCATCCAGAATAAACTAAACCAGTGCTATAGTAAAATAGCAAAATTTGCCACTAACTCATCAAAACAAAACCCATCACTGCTTAGCCCTAAAACAGTTTGATTGGCTTGAATTACTCAAGCAACTTAAATAAGTACAACTAATGCTAGTCCACAAAGTAATATACAAACCAGAAACAAACAAAGCCCTACTAGACTTATTCCACACATATACCCCTGCTAGGCTACTTTGATCTGGAAACAAAATGCTCCTCACTACCTACTGTACATACAGTACATGCCCCGTTTGGCATGTACCATACTAAGCACCTACAGCAATTAGAGAGACTTCAGATGTTTCTAAGAAGAACAAGGGCTCCAGCATGTGCCTTACACAGACCAACTAAAGTCCCTGTCACTTTACTCTATATTGTATAGACTTCTTAGGAGAGACTTATGCCTGGCCTACAGAGCAATCCAAGACCCAAACCTAATGAACTTGCTGCATATCCATAAATCAAACAGGACTATGGCTATCCATTCCAGGAACCTAAATATGACCTGTGACTTAAGTAGGACATGCTGGAGGGACAGATTTACCTCCCAGCAACTGCCACATCTTTGGAACAGGCTAACAATTCATGTAAAACAGAGCACCTCTATGACACTGTTCAAGAGGAACCTGGATAAGTGGATGGGGCGCCATAAATTTTTACTGGGGATAGAGCCCACAACCCTCCTGGACATGGGCAGTCATCGCTAAATGCAATCCTGGGTATTGACTAGCATTTCTATGGTATTACATTGGGATGAAATGGCTAGGCTTAAAATGGCCTCCGGGTTGATAGCCTAGTAATCTCCTATGATCCTGTGATACCACACCAGTCAGCAGAAGCCTCTCTCTATTCCAGCTAAGTAGCCCACTAGCCCACTCCTGGAACTCTATCCCCTCATCCTTTATATTAGCAACTTTTCCAATTTCAAAACCAATCTAAAAAACATCTAGTTAACACCAGGAACTGTAAATACACAATCCTCATAACAGACATATGACCACCCTCTCACTATAACTATGCCTTTCTTACTCTAAATTTACTAACACCTCCATATCTTAGCAAGTAGCAATGGCATAACATCAAAGAAGCTCTCACTTTAAGGATATTGCACTACTAATATATGCTCTTCTGCCTCTTCAGCCAGCACTTGCTACTATTTATTTTCCTGTCTCATTTCCTTCTATAACATTCTCATCTTTCTAATAATAACTCTGTCTCCATGCCCTTAATTTTTCTTCCTGCTCATTACACCTCCTCATCTCATTCTATTCCTCAGTCTAGTTTGGCAACAGAATATTCTTATTATTTTTCAGCTCCATATATTATTATAAATATAGTCAGTACTTTGAATAACTATGTATTAGTTTGCTTGACATAGGTTACCCACTTCTGCAGTGTGTCCTGCTACTTGCAGTCTTCGTGTAAGAAATCTGGACAAAGCCTAAAATAATGGGGGGACAAATGCTGAAAAATAGGGACAGATTTTAAATATTGTTCAAGGCAAAAAGTCTGAATATTCTGCAAACATCTGGACAGCTGAGAGCTATGAGTACATATTATATTCTTAATATTTCTGTAAATCTATTTCAATCTGTGTTTTTATCTATAGTGGGGATTTTCTCCCCTTGTATATAATTACCTATTAGCTACTATTTTTGTTAAGCCTTTCTCCCCAACTCATTGTAACATATTTAATCAGTTGTGGAACTTTCTGCCCTTTTATATTGTTACTCAACTACTGTTTAAATGCTTTTGAATCTGTTGTGGTGCTTTTCTCCCAGAGCCTCCATTGAACATTGGCCATTGCCTCAGTCAGATTTTCCCCGTTATCAAAGGACAAGTAAATAAAATAAAAAAAAAAGAAATTGTAGCTCCTTTCCTAATCCAACCTTGGCATTTGCAGCTTATGGAGCCAAGTGTTTCCAAGGCTTTGTCTGCATAGATTCTGAATGCTTGGTTGTCGTATACTCTGACCTGTCTTTGATCCAGTTGACACAGAGTGCTTTGGACCTTGATGGCTGTCAGAGCCAAGGTTAGTGCCATGGAATCGAGCATGACACCAAACAAAGTAGCAAATAAGCCAAAAATGCAACCAATATTGAGCTCTTTCATCCTTTATTGTATTTCTGGCTTATCTGGGACTATTTGTTTGTTTATTTGGTTATTTACTTGACTCCAGAGTTATCAGAATTGTCCCTCCCTCTCTATGCATCGGAGCTGGATAGCTTGATACCAGTATCGGCCTCAGAGCCAAGACAAACTGGTCATCAGGGCCACACTGTGTTGGAGCCTACTGGGCTGTGTTAGAGCCTACTGGGATGACCTCTGAGCTGTTTTCAGCTTCTGCCTTTTAGACCTTCAAGACAGTGCTCACTTGGTTTAGAGAACCGGTTTCCCTTCCCTGCTCAGATCTGCCCTTGCCTCCAAGAGCTGTTTGGATCCTTGTACTCCATATTCTGTCATATCAGGATAGCCAGCCCCTCAGGGTTAAAAGAAGTCCACATTGTGAACTCACTATCAGCTTCCCCAGATCATCCCATTTGAGAGGATTACCAGAAACATTCATGCAAGAGGAGGCACATGGTCCCCAGAGACAGAGGATACTGATTTCAATGAAGGGGAGGGGTTCCCCAGATCCTCCTTGAGTACATCTCCTTTGAGACTCTGGAACTTCTCAGGCAGAAAGTGGAGTGGTTAATCAAATCCCCATTCCAGGAGAAATCAGTATTGCTTGAGGCCATTGGGGCTGGCCATCTACCTCATGTGTGGTCCCTTCCATTAAGGAATTGGTTGATTTGGTTTCAAAGCTGGCATGGAAGGAACTAGATGTAGTCAAACCCATCCTCAAGAAGTGGCATGGAAGGAACTAGATGTAGTCAAACCCATCCCCAAGAAGACAAAATATTGGTGTCCCATAAAGACCATCCCTTTCAGAGCAAGGGTCTCTCAATGGATTCCATGGGGGTGGTGGCAGCCATCAAGAAGGATCTTGCTCAGGAGAGCTCCACTGTCCATCTCCCTAACAGGTAGTCCAGATTTGGGAAATGGATATATGCTTTAATGATCTTTGCTCTCAGGCTGTTGAATTATCTGGTTCACATAACATGCTTCCAGAGGGATTTGACTATAGACCTATTTAAATCCCTCTATGTGTCTTTATCTGTGGAGGAAAAGAAAGCTGTTGACATGCAGTTGGCCACTCTTCAGTCCATGTCAGACATGTCATTGCACCTTATATCAAAAGTGGTTGATTGCACATTAACAGTAGTCATTGGTATAGCTGTCAGAAGGAACACCTTGATGCATCTCTGTGACTTCATGTAACACTTTAAAACCTGTTTAATTAATGCTCCGTACAATGAGTCCACTCTTTTTGGACCTAAAGATAAAGAGACTATGTCCAAAAGCAAGCAGGAAGAAAACCTTGTCTGCCTTAGGGATACTTTTTTCTACTGCCCAGAATAACTTCTTAAGAAACCAGAAGCAATAGAAGAAACTGTGGTTCAATAAATCCCACAGTTTTGCACCAGACACTTCTAGAAATAGGTTCCCCAAGGCTGAGGGGGGAAACAATCATATTGGATATCATCTCCATGGCAGAGGTGAACCTCCGAATCAAGGCTTTCGGGGTCCTTTCTCTGATAGGTCTTTTCAGTGCTCCTGAATAGTTGCCTGATTGCTACACTCTGGTGACAGTAGGTGGGTGCTTATCCCTGCACTCCATGGCCTGGATGTCTATCACCCAAGAAGTTTGGGTGAAGAGGTTTATAATCAGAGGTTGCAATATATCCCTTTCGTTCTTTCTCAACTGCCATACTCAAGAAAACTTGACAATGTGCCATTCTCACAACAGAAGAGAGCAGCACTAGAAATAAAAAAGCTGCTAGACAAGCAAGTCATCCAGGAGGTTTCACCAGATGAGCAAGGACCTGGAGTTTACTCAAGGTTCTTTTTGGTATTATTAAGAAATGTAGAGTACAAATAGTAATGCTGCAGGAAACTCATTTGGAAAGAAATGAACGTGAATTTGACAAAGAAAGGATTTCAGCATGGATATTCAGCAAAATATTACAGACAAAGGAAAAGGGCAGTAATAATATCGATTTCTAGCAGGGCTGCAACAATGAGACAAGAGGAAAAACAAACAATAATGATAGATTTGTGATAGTAATGGGCTATTGGCAAGGGATGAAGATTATGGTGGCATGTATTTATATTTCATCAAAAACTGCTATTATGGAATGTAAGGAAATTTTGGGAGAAATAATCAGCTTTCAGCAGGGCATATTAATTATAGGTGGGAACTGGAACTTGATTTGCAATAGTGAGGATATATCAGATGAGCCTAGAGGGGAAAATATAACAAAAGAAGGTAAATTCCTAAAGTTTACTAATGTCTTTAGGCTTTTCCCAGTTAGGGGGTCGCCACAGCGGAACTCAAGTCCGCTAATTATTGGCAGTGGATTTTTTATGGTGCCGAATTGCCAGCCCGACGCCCAACCTTCAAAGAAGGCACACCCATTCACGCACGCACCTACCTGCATATCTTTAAATGTCACTCAACCGTGGGTAGGACATGCACACTCCACAGAGAAAAGTAATTTACAAAAATATTTGGTATGGAAGGTATGAATTCAGTAGCAGAAACTCTGACAGAATTTTCATTTTATTCCCCAAGCTATAATAATTGGGTTAGACTGCCTGAAAATTATATTTCACAGGAAAGTGTGCATTTGATTGAAAGATTCAACACCCATCCAATAATTATTTCAAATCATGCAAGATAAAAAATGCAAGGGTAATGAAGTAAAAATGAGACACTGGCACTTTCCCACATACCTGTTAAAAGGAGAAGAATTTAAGAAATGAATAATGGAAATTATTCAAGAGTTGTTAGAGAAGATAAACATTTCTTCAGAAGTAATAGCTAGTGGGTGGGATAAAAATGAAAATGGAGTTTAAAAATAGAGTAGAAATAAAACAGAAAGAGATATGGCTAAGAAGTAATAGGAATTATTTAGTGGGGCTGGCAAAGTAGCGAATATAGTAACAGAGGTAAAAGAACTGGAAGTGAGATCTTTAGAAAATGGTAGAAGGAAAGTATTGCAGTATAAGGGGACTCTCACAGAACTAGAAGAGGTACAAGTACAGAGTGTTAAAGAAAAAATATAAAAAAATATTTGGATAGCATGCATAACTTTAGAAAACTTGCTGTTAACCAACTATTTTTTTATTACAACTCCAGTGCACAAATTCTTCTAGTACAAGTGAGGCAACAAAAAGTAGAAAGGGTTATCACCACATTTAGAGCCTATAATCAGAAAAAAACAAAGATTATATAGAGGTATTTGAAATACTTTGGAAATTTTATGAAAATTTGTATAAATCAAACGAATGTGGAAATCAAGAAAGAACACAAATGGAAACATTTATGGAAGACTTAATTATGCCAAGGTTAGAGGTAGATGGGGCTCAATAATTAGTAGTTAAGACAGGAGAAGATGAAATAAAAACAGTGACATATTAATCAATCTGTAGGAAAGTCTCCAGGGACAGATGGTATTCCTTTGGAAGTTTGGAAGAAAGAAAGTGATACAGATTTTGAAGATCTTGAAGATTTTGTTTAACAGTGTTTTAAAAGGAGAGGAACCAGCATCATTTTTAACAAGAAACATCTTTACTGAATTATCACGTCTGATGTAAGCAATCATACATTTATATAAAAGAAAACAAACCATACCGACGTATTTTCAGTTGCAATCATTATACATCACTTAAAATCTTTCTTCCTCCAAAACATTATTGTGCATGTATTATTCTCACAATTCCCATTTATTGTATGTAATTTCCTCCTACCCTTTTTTAAAGATCCCACTTCCAGTTATTTTATCTCTGTTACTATATTGACTACTTCTAGTATGTTTGGTTTAGACTTTGATTTATATTTTCTAGTAATTGCTTTTTTGGTAGCCACCAGAATTAAACTCAGCAAGGCCCTACTATGTAGAAGCAATTGTGAATGTGAATCACAGCTAAAAAAAAAAAAGTTCCTTAGTTACACCAATTTCCTTACCCAACTGATAAAACAGTCTGCAAGAATTTTTTAAAGTCTACCAACTCATGGAAACACTAACATCTTGGGAGAAATCTGTGATGCTGGTATTACACAAAACACAGCAAAGACCAATCAGGCCCAACTTCATGTGAACCCATTTCAATTTTAAACCATGATTATATTTATACTAGCTAAAAGAATGACAAAGGTGTTGATAAAATTGATAGATATAGATCAATGTGGTTTTAGGGAGAGGAGGGAAACATTTGACAACATTAATAGAACAATGATGATCCAGAGGAAATCAGAATGTAAGAAAATACTGCTGCTGTTGGTGGGTCTTGGGGCAGGTAAAGCATTCAACTGAGTAAGCTTGGATTTTATGACTAGGGCAATGGAAGGATTTTTAATCCCTGATACAACAATAATGTTAATTAGGAGGCCATATGAAGGATCGGAGGCAAGAATTAAAGTGAGAGGGTTTTTCTTTGATAACTTGTGCTTGAACAGAGGAACCAGGAAGTGGTGTCCTTTTTATCCTTTGTTATTTGCTTATATTTAGAGCCACTGGCAAAGAAAATAGGGTCTCAGAAATTCAGGGATATAATTGATACGGTAATCAAGAAAAGTTGTCTTTATTTACAGATGATATTATTTTGCACTTGATAAATCCAAAAACGACATTTTCAATATTGTGGAACATTTAAAGACAGTTTCAAGTCTTTTCGGGATATAAAATTAATGAAGATAAAACAACGGCTATAGCCCTAAATTATGTATCCACACAAGAATTGGTTCAACAGTACACATATTTATGGCAACACAATAATATGACGTATTTAGGAGACTGGATTAAAAAGGATCCTGTTATGTTAGCCTAGGATATGTGGGAAGAGACAAAACAAAAGATAATACAAAATCTGAGAAATCAGAAGCTTTTGTTTATAAAAATGCATTGTAAGATGCAAGCAGTAAAAATACTTTTAGGCTTTTAGTTTTATACATGAGTCAGACATATTTTTATTACCCAGAGGAGAAATTGTGGACTATAATACATAGAGTTGAAGGAATTTTTTGGGGAGGGGAAGAGGGAAAGAGTTAACTGAGATAAGGTGATCCTTCCAATAGAAAAAGGTGGTGTAGGATTACCTGATTTGAAGAGCTATCTTAGAGCAACACAGTTAAGGGTTATATACATGTAATACAAACTGAAAATTATAATTCAAATTTGAAAGGGGTGATGATGATGAAGCAATGGAAAGTTCAAGAAATAAGGAGAGACTGGGATTTGGGAAACAGATCCTTAAGGAGAAGAATATCAACCATGCAGGATATTATATTCATAAAGTTGCAGAAAGTCTAAGAAGTAAACCAACAAAAGAATGGCAAGAGGAGATTTTGTCAATAAGGATGACTGCAAGTAGCAGTACAGAAAATAGGCAAGAGGGGATTGGAACTAACTGCAGAAAACTAGCAAAGGAACCAAGGTATTGTGAACAAATAACTCAAAAAGGAAAGGTAATAGAGACTTCCAAGATGGCTGCACATGGAGTAAAAACTTAATTTCAGCTCTCCCAGTGTGAAAACAGAAACTCAGAAAACAAAGCCAATGAAATTGACTTTTTTGGTAAATTTCAGTAACTGGCTAGTAAGTGCATTGCCTGGATGCCAGAAAAAAAGAAATTCAGAGAACCTGAAAGAAAATGAATCATAAAAGGTGGAGAGAAAACACTGACTGGGAAGAATACTGCAGCTGTTCATAACAAAGAACTGCAACCTCCAGCTTTGGTGCAAGACATGACTTCCAGTAACCTTAAAGAGCAAGTCAAATGTACTCAGAGCTGATTAAAATAAAGAAAACACTGAAGGAGCATATAAACTCAAATAACAAAAGGCTAGGAAAAACGGAAGAAGCTTTAAACAAATATTCAGATAAGGTGATAAAACTGCAAAAATCAGATGTCAAAATGAAGAAAAGGCTGGTTGAGTATGAGACTGCTTAAGAAGAGATGTTTCAAAACATAGTATAATTAGGCAATAAAGCATGTAGGGAAAACCTGAAGTTTTCTGCTATACCAGAGAAGCTGAAAGGAACCTACTATATTAATTTTATGAAAGCACAAATAAGCAACTGGAGTGGTATTCCACAGCAGCCATTGTTAATTGAAAGGGCACAGTATGAGGCTGCTCAAGTAGAGCTGTTTCAAAACATAATAGAATTAGGCAACACAGTATGTAGGGAAAACCATGGATTTTCTGCTGCACTAGAGAAGCTGGAAGGAACAGACTGTATTAATTTTATGAAAGCACAAATAAGCAATTGGACTGGTATTCCACAGCAGGCATTGTTGATTGAAAGGACACATTGTGTGTATGCTCCAAACCTGGACATGAGAAAACAATATACACCTCTAATAGCAAAGATGCAATCCAACCAGTAGAAAAAGTTGATTTGACAAAACTGTCACAAAAGGACAAAATACTAAAAGTGGAAGACAATAGAGTGTGGAAAATGATTACTCACTGTACACCAGGCAGAAGAGGAGTACATTTATTCCAGTAATCAGAGAATGTTAAGAAGCAGACATGAGATTCAAGCTGCTGTACCCAGCTATTTTCAGAATATTCTTTCCTGGAAGGTCAGAATAATTTTCGATAAAGAACATGCTAAGGAGGAACTATAAAAACTTTGTCCAAAAGCATGAGATACCAGACAGAAGAATATTCTGCTTCTTGTTCTTCTGGTAAAAAAGCCCATCAAAAGACTATGCCAGTGAAACTTTTTCCAGTGTTTCAAAGGAAAATGCTTGAGATACAGAACAAAGCATATAAGGTGACTAGAAGAACTAGGAGTACATTGGAAATGAAACAGAGACTGGATTGTTGAGATGGAGATCAACAGGAAAAAAAACAGCAACTCAGAAACTGACAAATAAATGTGGGATTACAAAGCATTAATTATATTTGTGAAGCATAACAGAACAAAAAAATGGAAATATTGGACTTCTTTGACTTTGTTAAACTTGTAGGGGACTCCAAAGCATATGCCCTACTTCATGTAATTAATGTTTGGAAGAACATTTAGGAGAGGAAAGAGGAAGGAAAGAATTATCTGCAAGTAAATCTTTTTTATCCTAACAGCAGTATTTTTATCATTCATGGCATAACCTGCATGCTATAGGTTAATGCTTTATTTTTGAGTGTAATGGGGATACTAAAGTAAACATATGCCCATTTTTTCTTTCTTTCTTCTGTCTTTCTTAGTTTTAAGAAATGTAGGCACTGCAATGTAACAAAAGAAATATCCGGACAAAAGAGCATGATACAAGAAAAATGTATATGCTTTTTTTACTCTTGCATAGGGGAATGACTGGATTAAGGCCTGATCTAGTAACAAGTTTTAAGGGAAGCAAATAAATAAAAAAGAATGCTGAATATAATGTTTCCCTCTAGCAAGCAAATAAATAAGTGCTTATAGTGGTATCTGTGTTTGCATGTTTCTATGGAGACAGTTTGATAAGGGGCAATAAAAACAGAATACTTTTTTTCTTTCAATGGCTAGGAGATAATGTTTTCTGAAAGCATTCAAGTGTTTTTGTAATCTGGGAGAGGAATAAAGATAAGAAAAAAGCACACAACACTTAGTGGAAGTAGATGCATATGCTGTACCATGCATCTTAGCAAGGATAACCTTCCTTACAGGTTAATCCATGTCTGTTAGTGTAGCTGTCAGCCTGGGACAATTGTTCCTATCAGGAGAGTTGAACTTCGGTATTTGAAGATGTTCATAGTTTTGTGTGTTAGTATTAAATTAATAGGTTTTAGGGTTGTTCTGGGGGGCTGTTTGTTTTTTGTTTGAAGGTTTTCACTAAAACAAAAAAGGTTTGTAAGATGTGACATAGGTTCAAATAAGTATGACAAGAAGCAACTGTATAAAAAAAATAACCAGCCAAACTTTAGTGCATACATGTAACCAAAAATCTGAAACTAGACATTTACAAAAATCTGTTACACATAACAGGTGAGAATAATAACTGCTTAACATAATGGCAACGCTTCCTATTATCCTTAAATGTACATAGTTTCACAGATATATACACAAAAAAGAAAGAGTAGTGAACTATATTAAAAATCTAGACTGTAAATAGCTATGTTATATGAGACATACTTTTAAATACGTGAGCGTGTGAATTTGATAAAGAAAGGATTTCAGGATGGTTATTCAGAGGAATATCTGGGACAATGGAAAAGGGGAGTACTTATATCAATTGCAAGAGGATCTCCAATAGTGATAGAAGAGGGACAAAAAGATAATGATGGTAGATTTGTAATACTAAGGGGTTACTGCCAAGGGAGAAGGATTACACTGACATGTATTTATATTCCACCTAAAACTGCTATAATGGAGCTTTCAGCAGAGAATATTACTTATAGGTGGAGACTGTAATTTGGTTTGCAGCAGGGTGGATGTATCTGGGGGACCCAGAAGGGAAAATATAACAAAAGAGTGTAGATTTTTGAAGAAATTTATGAAAATAGTTGGCATGGAAGATGTGTATTCAGTAGTACGAGTTTGGAGGGAATTTACATGCAATTCCCCAAGGAAGAAACACTGGGCTAGGCTAGACAGAAATTATATTTCACAGGAACATGTGCATTTAATTGAAAGTTTTGATACTCATCCAATAACTATTTCTGATCATGCACCAATAATAACTAAAATAAAAATGCAAGGTAATGAACTAAAAATGGTATACTGGCACTTTCCCACCTATATGTTAAAAAGAGTAGAATTTAATAAAGTCAAAGTAATTTTATTGCCACTTCGATTCACAGAAGTGTGAACCAAGTGAAATTATGTTTCTTCAGACTCAATGTGCAAAGAGTACATGGACTACATTTAACATGATGATAATACACAAAATTCTATAGACATGGGCGACAAATACAACAATAATAAACACTTGCATTATTGCACTGATTTAACAGATTGTCACTCATTACTAGGTTATTAGCTTATTTTCACTGGAAAATTGCAATTAAGCAATTGATTTAAGGCCTATATTGATAGTGCACAGTAAGACAGTTCAGTTTGATTACTGCTGACTTTGCTGCTGAGTGCGGGTAAGACCTTGTTACATATTGCACTATAGAGACTTTTCAGTATTGTTGGATTAATGCCTTAATGGCCAGTGTGAAGGGTACTGTTTCTAGAGTTCAGTAACCTGATGCCTAGTGGAAAGAAGCTGTTTCTGAATTTCGTGGTTTTGCAGCGTATGCATCAAAAGCACCTTCCTGATGTTAAATGTCAGAACAGCTTGTAAGCAGGATGAGTGCTATCTCTGGTTATTTTCCTTGCCCTGCTGAGACATCTGGACATATGCAGGTGTTATATGGACAGAAGGGAGTTCCTAATAATCCTCTAAACTGCTTTCAATACTCTCTAGAGAGACTGATGCTGAGAAGCAGAGCAGCTTTCATACCATACTGTAAAGCTGCTTGTCAGTATACTTTTGATGGTGCCACTGTAGACGGTTGGGAGAGCCATTGATGGTAGGTTTGCTCTCCTCAAACTTTGCAAGAAGTGAAGTTGTTGGTGCACCTTCTTAATGATAGCATTTGTGTTGGCTAACCACGACAACTCTTCTGCAATGTGCACCCCAGAAATTTTGTGCATTTTACTCTCTCAACTGTTTCTTCATTGAGTATGAGTGGAGAGTGTTCTCTATTGCTCTTCCTGTAGTCCACAATTATTTCTTTGGTCTTGTTGACATTTAGCGCAAGATTATTGCTATAACACCAACTTAAGAACTGATTCACCTTCTCTCTCTGTAGGCTGTCTCGTCATCATTCCTGATGAGGCCCACAACTGTGATATCATCTACAAATCTGATGATATAGTTTGAGCTGTGCTTGGCCGTACAGTTGTGTGTTAGTATGGTGAAAATCAGGGAGATTAGGACATATCCCTGTGGGACTCCAGTGTTCAGGATGATGCTCTCCAATGTATTCTTGTCTATGCACACTTTCCGGGGTCCGTCTATAAGAAAGTCCAGAGTTCAGTTGCATAGTGGAATGCTGATGCCCAATTGAACCAGCTTTCTGATCAGATTTTGTGGGATGACTGTATTGAAAGCTGAACTGAAGTTAATGAAAAATAGCCTCACATAGCTATTCTTGTTCTCCAGGTGGTCCAGCGATAAGTGGAGTGCCAAAGAAATAGCATCTCCTATGGAGCGATTGGGTCTGTATGCAAACTGGAGTGGATCAACGTCTGTGGGTAGTTTGTATGTTATTACATCTTTGACCAGACTCTCAAAGCATTTCATCACAGTGGAGGTGAAAGCTATGGAATGATTAGTCATTTAGGCTAGCAGGTGGTGACTTATTTGGCAGTGGTATAATATTTGTGTACTTGAAACATCTGGGCACAATGGCTTGAGTCAATGAGTTGTTGAAGATGCTTGTGAGTACATTTGTTAATTGGTCCACACAGTCTCTGAGCACTCTTCCACAAATGTTATTAGGTCTAGCTGCTTTCCTGGGGTTTCCCATTGTGCAGAGAAGCCATGAGGGTTTGTTGGTGAATGATGTCTTCTCACTCCTTTCTGATAGCAATATACATTCTGGGGAAATCCAGTGTTTTAGCGAACAGGCTGAGCTGGTCTATTCTGCTTTCCCATGAGTGATCTCTCAATCCGGTGGTGAATCAGATTTTCTGGTGCTGTAGGCGACCATGCTGTGACCTATTTACTTCCCCCCCGCTAGAGACAAATGCAGCAGGTACTTTGCCCTAATCCCCCATGAGGGAGAATCCCCAAGGGATACTCTCACCTACACTTGGCCTCCTGGTCTCTTTATGCCAGTCTCCCTACTCATCTCATACCAAAGTTTCAGCAGAAAGCAACACGAAGTAAGGCTACAGTGACCTCATTGCTCTCCTCTGGCCTCGATAGATATGGTTTCCTTTCCAATGGTCTCACTTGATTCACCCCCAGTGGATGCTGGACCCTGCTCAAAATCTTTTCTGCCACCCATCTGGGAAACCTCACCCAGATATAAAAGCCCTCAAATTGACCACATGGTTTCTCCAGTTCCAATGATGGTTAGATACTCCGAGCTTTCATCTCAAGTTATATCCATTCTGATTTCCTCACAGAAGCCTTCAGCCTGAAAGATTTACAAAACCAAATGTAAAAGATTTTTGATTTGGGATCCTAGTAGGAATATAGATCTCCTGATTATCTCAGACTTCTTGGCTTCCCTTTTTCACAGTGATCCTAGTTACTCTGCTGTCTAGGTTCAGTTGGCATCAATTTTCAGTTTTCACAGTGACAAAAATCAATCACCCATTGCTTCACTGAAATTGTCTAAGGCTTTCTTAAAGGGCACCTTTCTGCTGCAACCACTTCCCCTTAGAGATCCTATTCCTTCTTTGGATATTACCATCCTTCTGCAGGCTTTGACAAGACCCTCTTTTGAACCTGCAGCTACAACTGATTTGAAATACCTTTCCTAGAAAACTTTGTTTTTGATATCAGTTACTTCTGCACAGAGTATTGGAACTCCACGCTCTTTCCTGTAAAGTTCCTTACTTGATTTTCTGTAAGGATAGATTCAGTTTGAGAACAAACCCATCCTTTCTCCCTAAGGTGGCTTGTGAATCGTCATTCAACCAGTCTATCAATCTTCCTGTTTTCTTTCTCCATTTTTCCAAGAAATATTTATTTATTTATTTTATTTATTTATTTGACATTTGTTTACCGGGGTAGTCCAACTGGGCATAGCCCTTTTTCAGTGGTGGCCCGGGGAGAAAATCTCCAGTTAAATCATAAGCATAACAAATACAACAATAAATGTATATGAACAGTATTTACAAGAATATTACAATATAACATCAGTACAAATAAAATATTACAGTTCATGACAAAAAGTTTACAAGAAAAAGACAATGTAAGAAGAAGTAAGAGTAAGAATAATACTTGAAGTAAGAAAGATAGGGGAACAGATAAGGAAGAAGAAGGAACAGAGAACTGACTGGAGTGTAGTAGAAAAGAAGAAGACCTAGGACGGGTTCAGGCTGGATGATTCCAAAGACAAGACCAGGAACTATTTAGCTGTAATTTAAGTGTTTTCTTAAATTTGTAAACATTAGAGATAACTCTCAGGAGTAATGGAAGTTTGTTTCATTGGAAGGCAATAGAGGAGCTAAAAAGATACTGTCCAATTGATTTTTCAGATTTGTAGATTTCTAGAAGGTGTTGATCAGAGCTTCTGAGAGATCGAGAGGTACTAGGGCAAGTGGAAAGTTTATTCAGGATAGAATGAATAACTAGAAGTTGAGAGAATAACAGTTGGTTAGAAAATTCTAGCAGCCAAGTGTCCTCACAGCTCGGCAATGATGAGATTTAAAAGACATGTTAGTGGCAAACCTGGCTACTTTACTGTTGGTGATTCCAATTTGGAGAGGACTATAGATTGGTTAGGATTTGTGAGCCATAAAAGAGATTAGGAAGGAGGTAGGCATGGGCGAGTATAATTCTAGAGTCAGAGGTGAGAAGCCATTTATTTCTATATAATAAACCCAGCTTTTGGTGTGTTTTCTTAATACAGTGATGTACATGTAAATCAGATTTTAGCAGATCATCTATTAACACACCAAGGAGCTTAGTATGGGGTTCAGGGGAATGAGAATGTTATTTAGTGAGGAGATGACAAATGAACATTTCAGGTGGTAGAGTGATTTTAGAAGGAAAAGGAGAAGCTTAGTCTTTTTGCGTTAAGAATGAGTTTATTTTTAGATAGCCAGGTTTCAGAAAGGTTAAAAGATTTTTGAGTAATAGTTAGTATGTCTGTAGGGTTATTAGCAATAGAGATGATAATGGAGTCATCAGCATACTGAACAAGGGTGGACTGGGGACAAGATTGGTATAGTTGGTTAGTAAAGATGTTAAAAAGAAGGGGACCTAGAATTGAACCTTGAGGGACACCCATATTAATGGGGAGAAAGGGGGAGAGAGTAGAGAGCCATTTGACAGATTGCATCCTATCTGTGAGGTAGCTATTGAAACAAGAGATAGTAGAAGAAGATAAGTTAAGTTGGGCTAACTTAGAGAGGAGGATAGAGTGGGAGAGAGTGTCAAAGGCTTTAGAAAGGTCTAAGAAGAGGCGGGACACAAGTTTATTGTTATCTCTTGCGAGACAGATGGAGTTAAGAAAAGATGAATTCATTCTGCACTTCCTGGACATGCATTGTCATATTAGGTTGTACTTGCATTTCAATAAAAATGTCAAAAAAGACTAACTAGTTGTTTCATTCCTTTTCCTCAGCAGAATGAGACGGGTCTATATTATGTGATAGAACAGTCAAATGTTCGAACACATAATAAATCGACCCCTAAATATCGAAACGCCGTAATGTTGAACAGCAAAAAAAAAAAAAACACCCAAACAAACCATTAAAACACTCTAAGCAGAGGGGCAAGCCCCCCTGCACCCCCCATACCCCCCACTACTTAAATGTACAACTCTGAAATCGCACTACAGTGTAGACAATGGAAAACTTCCATGTCCGCACTGCATGGAGATCTCCATTGAACCGTTCAACATTCTGATGGTTTAATATTTAGGGGTCGATTATTACGAGTTTGAACATTTGACTGTTCAATCACGTAATATAGACCCAAATGAAACAAAAGAGTGTCCAAGGTAACCCTTTCTGACCGGCTATCTGAATGTATTTCCCACATCCACTAGCAGAAGGGATTGTCTTTGCCTGGGTATCCTAAGGCTTATTCTACTAGTTTAGTTGCTACTTTCACTGCCTTTTTCTCCAAAGTACCAATTGATGACATTTGTGCTGCAGCTATTTGGTCAAATGTCCATACCTTCATATCTCACTATAACATGGATTTACAGTCCAGGTCTAGAGCTTCCTTTGGTTTAGCTGTCCTCTGGAATACCCTTCCATGAGACCTCACAAGGTTTATAGTAGCTGGGGACCCTGTTCCATCTGTTGAGGAATGGATGGAAAATACAACATTGAATATGAAATTTATGTACTTAACATAATGATAGATGTTTGGTGTCTGCTTCCATCATTCCTCATCTCCCTCCACCGCCTTCCAAGTATCATTTTTCCTTTGTTTCTGGAGTGACTGCACTGGTTATTCCATGGCTTGGTCATGTACTCTTTAAGCCCTGTGTCAGAAACTATTGTCTTTCTGTAATATGTTTTCTCTCCTCATCTAAATGAGAAGCCTCTAAACAATATACACATTTAGCATGAGCATTCAAAGTCTCATTCATTGAGAAAGGATGGAAGCAGACAAGACAAAGCTATTGTTATGATAGCTATACAACTTTAATTTTGTGAGATTAGTGATCTTTGTAATTAAGAACATCTTAGGTCTCTCACATTGTGTAATTATGATTTGACAAGTACATGCCAAAATGGGCATTATACTCCATAATGGGTCTGATGAGGTACAAGCAAAATGGAATTACGTTGCCTCTAGAGAAATGTCTTTGAAAATTAGACATATGAAGGCTTTCTGAGCTACTGTGGAGTCACAGTGGTCAAAGATATGGAATAATCAACCAGAGTGGCTAGATCCCTAATGGTAGCATATGATTGGAGAAGTTTATCACCTGTATGGTATGGGAAGTGTTTTGTTGACCAAAATTAAGTATGCTACATTTTCTTCACAGTGAATTTTAGACCATTGTCCTTGGACCAGTTAACATGGTTTAACCCTGTTTGAATAATTGTGAGTCAGTAGAACACCAAATAACAAGTCACAATTTACAGTTATCTGCAAACTTAGATAACTGTGGGCCAGGCATATTGGCACGAAGGTCTGAGAAATGGATGCCAAATAGAACAGGACCAAACACTGGTATACTACTGGTAACTTTTTTACTTTCAGAAGTGGTACCTGTAACTCTAACCACATGGGTTCTGTCAGATAGCCAGTCAGCAATCATCAAAATGTAAGGATTTATATTTATTATTACAAGTCTGTTAATAATATCTGCATGGGGAATAGTGTCAAAGGCTTTGGCCATGTACAAATATGCTGTATGTTGTTGTTGTTGTTGTTGTTGTGTCTTTCGGCTTTTCCCGGTTAGGGGTCGCCACAGCGGAACTCTGGTCCGCTAATGATTGGCAGTAGAGTACTGTATAAATACTATTCACTGTTTCAATGACATTTTCAAATAAATTGATGAGGTTAAAGAGCAAGGACATTCCTTTGACAAAGCCAAATTGATTGCAGTCCAGAGTTAACTTATTTTTAATATTCAGATCAACGAGTTCTGAGATAATGTGTTCCATAGCTTTACATATGAGGCCAGTGAGACAAAGGGTCTATAGTTCTGTGGGTCTGTTGTTGAGCTACCCTTGTGCAATGCCATTACAATGGGTGTTTTCCAAGTGTCAGAACAGTAACCAGTGGAGAGGCTTCGATTATAGAGGCTGAGAAGGGGTCCAGATAGGTCATGTTTGGTACTGATAATCAGGCAACCTGATATGTTGCCTAGACCCAAAGATGATGTATTCTTAGCTTTTGAGAGTGCTGACAGGATTTGTTCCATAGTAATTACAGAGGGTGACTGTAACTGTAGAAATTTTGGAATAGAAAAATTTGCAATAAAGTAATCACCTAGGCCATTAGGTATTTCCTTTGAGTTAGAGTGGGTGGTACTATTGTGGACTTGCTCTGAGCATTGTTGGATATTAGCTCTTAATGTTTTGACATAGTTAAAGAAAGATTTGTAGTTATTTTGGGTTTTAGTGGCTATTCTAAGTTTATATTCAGCTTTGAGCTTCCTAATAGCTTCCTTAAGCCCTTTGCCATTTTGGTTAAGTGTGCTCTTAAGGAAAGTAGAATGAGACCTCTTACAACCTTTTAAGTAATTTATTTCTCCCCTTGTCACAGTTTTTTATACAGGTATTCCACAACTGGGGCTTGTTTTTAAATTTCTCAGTGGATTTGGTGTGAATAGGGAATGCCATACCAATACAACTATTTAAGAGGGAGAAGTCAGAGCCATAGACAGCAACTGTTGCAGTGGAATCTGTCAGAAGCGGATCACAATGAAATTTATTTAGACCACAGAGTAACTAAAGAAGGTTTGCTTTTGAGAAGCCCCTAAACACATAAAGTACCATCAATTTTAAAGGAAATGGTCACTGACTTATGATCTGATTCAACATGGTAAGATGCTACATATGGTGTGCAAAACATGACTATATTTGTGAGGATAAGGTCAAGGGTACTGAGGTCCCTAGTAAGATGGTTAACTAATCATACAAGGAAGTTAGCATTTATTGTGGCAACGAAGTGTTGGGCATGCTGACCAATAGCAGTGTAGGTTAGTCAGTTTATTTCTGAATAGTCCCTTAGTAGAAAGGTGTTGGGTTTAGTGAGGATTTCAGGTTCATAGGTGTGTACTAGGCTAATGGTCTTGGAACCTTTACAAGCCTAGCCTATAGAAGTGTCCTGGCATTGTGCCACCCAACGTTAGTTCCCAGTGCCTCTATCAAGTAGAGCCACTGGAATGATCCCTAGGGTGAACTTTCTATTACCCATCCACTCATCAAGATTTCTCTTGAAGGACAGTGAGGTGCTCTGCTTGACATGTACGGAAAGTCTATTCCATAGCACGGGCAATCTCTGGGTGAGGAACCTGTCCCTCCAGCATGTTCTGTTGATTATGGTAATGAGGGTGAGGTCTCTGGAGCAGGTGGTGTGAAGGGATTTGGATTTCTTTAGATGTAGCATTTCTAACAGAGCTGGATCAGACATGGCTTTGTAAGTCAAGCAGAGATCGCCTCTTAGTAGACGATATGAGACAGAGAATAGATGGAGTTTTTTTGAGTCTGTCCATGTAGAACATATGTTTAAGGCCTAGGATCCTCTTCATGAGGTACTTTTGTAGCCTTTCCAGCTGTTGCATGTGTCTAGTGAGGTACATGCCAAATGGGGCGTTATACTTGATGACTGGCCTAATGAGGGAACAGTAGAGAGAGCTGATGACCTCTTTCTTCCTGGATGCAAAACCCTTGGTAATGAGATGTGCCACACAGAAGGACTTTCTGCCACAGTGGCAATGTGGTGGTCGAGGGAGAGGTTGCTATCAACCTGTGTCCCCAGATCTCTTATAACGCCTTCAGTGTTCAGTGGGCTCCCATTGATGTGGTAATTAGTGAGTACTGAGTTTTTCATAAAGGAGATGACACATTTTTTGGCATTAAGCTTAAGGTCATGGTTTTGACACTGGTCATTGGTCTCAGTGAGGCCTTTCTGTAGGATGTCTCCCTCACTTGGAGAGTTAATAATGGCTCCCAGGTTGCAGTCGTCTGTAAACTTAGTCAGCTAGAGTCCCTCCGTGTTGGCCTGGACTTCTGAGAAGTAGATGCCAAACAAGAGGGGACCCAAGACTGATCCCTGTGGGATTCCACTTGTGACTGGTCAGCAGTCTGACTTGGAGTCCGCTATTTTCACACTGTGGGTTCTATCTGTGAGCCAGTTTGCCATCCGCCTAGTGATATAGGAGTTGATGCCTAGTTTGGTGAGTTTATCAATAATTCCTGAGTGGGGAATGGTATCAAAGGCCTTGGCCAGATCGAGGTAGGCTGTATGAACTGCCTTACCCTCATCCACAGCTCTGGTGACTCAAAGAAGTCAACCAGGTAGAGATGGCATGATCTACCTTTCACAAAACCAAATTGCATGGGATCTAGAGTTTGGATCTTTCCTATATCATTGTTAATTAGAATCCAAAGAAAGCTAAGCCAAACCACCACAGCTGCGAAAATCTTCTTGTTTAATATACAAAACACACTAAGCGCTTTCACGATCTAACTGACCGCTTCATCAGACTGAATGCATCAAGCATAGCAACTTCCTTATAAGCACATATTCAATTAATTACATTTAATCAATTATACAATTCATAGGTTCATAGGTTCATACTAGGCTATCTGCCCTAGGGCATTTAGAAGCCTAGCCAGAGTGTGTTTGGCTTTCGTCACCCACTTTAAATTAATTTTGCTATGCCTTTTTCGAGGTTAGTATACTGTGCCTCTGTCTAACAGTGACACAGAAGAGATACCTGGGGTAAACCTACAATCTCCCATCCACTCATCAAGATTCCTCTTGAAGAGAGTCAATGAGGGACTCTGCCTAACCTGGACTGGGATTTTATTCCAGAGTGAAGGGAGCCTCTGGGTTATGAATCTGTCCCTCCAGCATGTCCTATTTATTTCAGTGCTGAGGTTCAAGTCTCTCGAGCGCGTAGCTCGATGGGATTTGGATTTTCTGAGGTGCAGCATGTCCATTAATTCCAGGTTGGACATGGCTTTATACGTCAGGCACAGATCGCCTCTGAGCAGGCGGTATGCCACTGAGTAGAGCTGGAGATTCTTTAACCGGGCAGCATATGGCATCTGTTTGATCCCTTTGATCCTCTTGGTGAGGTACTTTTGGGGTCTTTCCAGTTGCTGCAGGTGTCTGGTAAGGTACATCCCAAAAGGGGCATTGTACTCAATTATGGGCCTGATGAGGGATGAGTAAAGAGGCACGATGACCTCCCCTGATCTAGATGTGAATCCCTTCATGATTAGGTGGGCTATATAAAATGTTTTTCTAACCACTTTGGCCACGTGGTTGTCAAATGAGAGATTGCTATCAACTTGGGTCCCCAGGTCCCTAATTACTTCTTCTGTACTTAATGGATTACCACCTATGTGGTAATTTGTGGGCACTTTGTTTTTGCCAAAGGGGATGACTATACACTTTTTGGCGTTTAGCTTGAGGTTTAATACAATTATCCTAAGTATATAAAAATGTTTTTTAATTCGTATAAAAATATATATGAATCAATATCCAAATTCATTTATAACTAATAATACATATATTTAACTAATATCACTCTTCCACTAAATTTAATGTTTAAGTGTTCTAGCCTTCAAGAAAGGCTTGAGTGACACTATCTCATTAATCCCCGGTAGTGTGTGAGTATTTAGCTTAAGAATCGATCTCTGCACTGCTAACTCCATTCTGTTTTTGATGTCCCCCTCTCTTAAGCCTTCATCTAAGATTTCCAGTACAAAAAAACTTAAAGCAGTGTAACAACCCCTCTGCCTCAATGCGTATAGCTAAGGCACTGGTTTCCTTCATATTCTGGATATTCCTGATATGTTCCTGAATGCGTTCTTTTCATTCTGTTGGTCTTCCCAATGTAATAGGCCTTACAGACTTCACAAAATGCAAAATAAACTATATTCCTTATTCTACAATCAGCATAGTACTTAGCATGCATCTCAAAATGCACAAATGGATGCACAAACGTAGTGCAGGAGTAAACATATTTACAAGCAGTGCAGTTCCTACAAACATATGTACCCTTTCTCTGGGATAGGTTATTAAGTCTACTGTCAGAAGTTCTATAGCAGAGCTGACATTTTAAAGATTTCTTGTTTTTAAAAGAGAAGCTGGATGCATCATCTAATATCCCCTCTAGTTCTTTAACTGTATTCAGCATGCTCCAGTTCCTCTCAAAAATATTGCAAAAGATGTTTATGTCACTGCCATAGTTAAGTGGAAACCTAAGCTTATTCATTCCTTCTCTGCCACTCTGAGGGACACTATCCTCCTTCTGTGAGTAATATGCTCTCCCCTTACCATCTCTCTCTCTTAGTAATTCAGCTACATATCTATCATACGTATGTGCAGGATACCCCCTCTCCATGACATCTTCCCTCAGTGTATCCAATGCCAATTGCATTTATGCTGCATCATATGCAATCTCATTAACCTTAAAATCTGTCCTTTCACTACATTCTTTCCAATAAAGTGCGGATGCTGTTTCTATGCAGCAACGCATTTCTTCTAGTGGGTTTCCTATACAGACTAGTTTGTATCCCTAGTATGTCTGATTTCTTCACCTTTACATCTAAAAACTCAATTTCATCTGGTGAAACTTTGCTAGTAAACTTTAGAAACTCAGTAGTCGAATGTAGGTATTCTAGGAACTCAGAGTTCTCTTTGTGTACCCCCCCCATAAAAAGAACATGTCATCCACAAAACGAGTATACCAGATCAAGTTTTTTCTATACTCTTGTTTCCTTAGAAATGTTTCACATTCCCACTCAGCCAATGCAAGGTTGGCGTAGCTATTGGCACATGGCATGCCCATTGCTACACCAGCCCTTTGGAGATAGTACTGTTCCCTAAAAATAAAGATGTTATTTTCTAAAATAATTTTCAACAATAAGCATTGCAAAGTCACTTTGTCATTAGTATAACATCGTTTGGTATTCAATATACTCCAAATATTTTCAATGCCCCAGTTATTCGGAATAACAGTGAATAATGACACAATGTCCAAAGTAACAAACAAGAATTCACATTCAATGCCCCTTGTCTTACTGTACAATTCCTGTAAAAATGACTTGGCATCTATAAGTATACTTTCACAAGTTTCCAACACAAGATGTAAACATTTTTCAACATAAATCGACAGGGGTTCAGTAGCCCATCCTTTACTAGAGACAATTGGTCTCATAGGTGGGTTAACTAAATCTTTATGTACCTTAGGCAGTCCATAAATTGTCGGATACCCAGGGGTATCCACTGTAAAATATCTAAATAATTTCTCAGATATTATTCCATTAATAAACAGATTAAATATCAGGACAGAAATTCTATCTGTAATGGCTTTTCCTTGCATACGTGTTATCTTCTGGTAGGTAACTTCATCATGCAAGAATAAATGCATTTGAGTAACATAAAGGTCTTTATCAAGAACAACGATACTTTGTCCACAGGCCTAATTTCAATAGACTGTAGGGATTTCAATTCAACCAGTGCATCACATTTGTCTTTGCTCATATTAAAATAATGAGGTGTTACACCTTCATTAAATATCTTCCTAATCTCCTCGTCACATACAGCAATAAACGTTTCAACAGTAGGATGCATTTTGGGAACAAATGTACTAGGTTTAACAAAATTGCAACACTCAGTAGTAGTATTTCTAAAAGTAGTTTTTAAAGTGAGAGTCCTACCAAACAGTCTTAGTTCTTTCAAAACATCAGTTGACTCAGTCTTTTGGACCAGAATAAAAGACAAACCTTTGCCTAATAATGTTACCTGCGCATCTGTCAGAGATATGCTTGAAATATTCAAGACCAAACCTGCAGATTTTGGCTCCTCATAACTCTCTGCTACATTCCCATCAGTTCTTGTGATTGTGGAGCTCAATCCCTTCTCCCTCGGCTCCTCGACCTCTCTCTTTGATGGGTAATGCCTTCTGCAGCTGAAACGGTACAATAGGTATCCCCTTTTTTGCACTCGAATCCTTGGAAAAAGGATTCATTTACATGTTTTGCTCTAACCCATTCCTTGCTTCTTTGGTGCTGATAACTTTATGCTGTCCCTTCTTTGCAGCACTTTATGTATTAACTGAAGTAGATGCCATCTCTATTTCAGTTGTATTCGTATGTAGAATCACTTCTTCATCCTCCCTTACATTCACGATTGGTTGCCGAGTAGCTGGCTGCTCATTTGATTGGTTGGTACCCATGGCAGGTAGTCTCAGCCAAGCAAAGACCCTCCCGCTTTGGAAATCATTCATGTCTCTTTGCAGTTTCTTCATTTTTCCACTTTGAAGGCGTTTTTCATAGTTAAAGATCTCCTCATGTAGCACATCAATTTTATCTAAGATAATGTCAGCAGGGTAAGTGGCTTGCAGCCACATATAAAGTTCCTTTAGCTCTTTTTTCAGATCCCTTTCTTGTGGCACAAAAAAAATCAATGAGTAAGCCCATATAATCATAGCTCAGTTGTAGGTTCATTTGTTGCCATTTCTTTAACAGGTCAGGGAATAAATCACCATAAGAAGGCATTGTCAATACACATAACCCTCTCAGAACAATTTTATAGCGCAGAGAGGCTTCTAAGTGGAACCTTTGCCACTGGAGGAGCTTAAATTTATATAGCTTGTTCTTGTATTCCCTAAATTGTTCTCTAAATCGCATTTGTAAGTCCACATCCTTGTTAATAAGGTCCATGATGATGATGCGCTCCATAGCCTTACATATCAGACTCGTCAGGCTAATGGGGTAATAATTCCCAGGGTCTGTAGTCGCTCCCCCTTTATGGAGAGGGATGACTGTAGCAGTGCACCATTTGGTAGGTACAAAGCCTGAGGTGAGGCTGTGATTGAACAAGGCACATAAATGTGGTGCCAGTTTACTTTGTATTTCATGAAGAACACATCCAGGGATATTGTCGGGTCCCATGGAAGCTGTATTCTTGGCTTTGTACAATGCAGCTTTAACCTGTGCTGCAGTAATGTTGTATGCCTGGCATTCCTCCGGTACTGTGATTGGTCTTTTGGGAGGGGGAGGGGTAAGGTTGGCAATAAATCTATCAGACAGTATGTTGGCAATATCTGTTGGCTCAGTATAGGAGGTACAATTGTGCAGTAACTCAGAGCAAACCTGGGTATTGCCGTGGTGATTCTTGATATAACTATAGATGGCTTTGTGGTTGTTTTTAGTGTCTGCCGCAATTCTGCCTTCATAGCTAGCATTAGAGGCTTTGATGAGGGATCTAAACTTTTTGTTGAGGCTAATAAGAGAGTTTTTCCAGCCTTGGGACTTCATCTTAGGTCTTAAGATAACTATCATGCTCAGAAGACAACATAGAAGCTGTTCTAGACCTATCTGTGAAGTGGTAGTTAATCTTGTTGATAGTGATTTGTATATCTAGGAGCTCAAATCTGTTGTCCCCAAGAATGTGTCATGAGGTAATAATATTCTTTACAAGTCCTGATACTCCCCCACAATTGCTGTTATATTTGAATACATTATTGGCACTAAATCTTGGATTAGACAGAGTGCTTTCATTGTTTTGAAAGCACGTTTCTGTATCTACAAATATATGAATGTGCTCAACTGGCAGAAAAGAATCAAACTAAGGCATTTTTTGTTTGTTTGTTTGTTTGTTTGTTTGTTTGTTTGTTTGTTTGTTTGTTTAGACATCTGGCATTGAATAGAACCATTTTAATGGGTTCCAAATTAAAATTTGCTAAGTTGGATTGTTCAGCAGACAGACTGTCTAAAACAGGCATTATGGGGCTGCAAAAGCCCGAATTTGAAAGCCTTGGTTAGAGGTGCAGACCATCCCTAGCACACCAGGAAAGCTTTCCAGCCATCCTGTCATAAGCTGACACATACTGGATCCATCTAGCATAACACTAGCTACATAGCCAGTTATTAAAGTCAATTACCTTGTCTTGAATCAGCGTCGTTCTAGGTGATGGTAAAATACCTCTGAAAACCAGTGTCTTTCCTACCTCAGACACATGCACAGAAAATTCAGTCACTTCATTCTGCATATCCCTGGGGACAGAGAGGCTAAGGTCATTCACCCCCACCATCAGCCACTAAAGCCATATTTGTTAGGAGAGAGGGTTGTAATATCCCTTGTTATATCCTGTCTCCTGGCCCTAGAAAGGCAGCTGTCACCCTATTCTTATGTATCCTGGTGAGGATGGCATCCATGTGCCTAACAATAGAGTCACCCTTTAACAAAACGTTACCTTGGTCAGATGCCATCTCACTGGGCCCTAAGGGCTTGGATTCAGCACTTTTAGAACACTTAGAAGTGCATGTACTGGCTGTAAGTATGCAGGGTGAAGTGGATGTGTTGTTATGAGAACTAAACATAAAGTATAACATTGTCAAGTATGAAAAGTACTTAGTCAAAAGTGTAGCTGGAAAGATTCATTTAATCAAGAGATAACCATTGCTTCGAATTACCTAAGTATGTATATGAAATCACCATAACTGCATTTATGTGGTGGATGCTTTTAGTCTACGGTTGAAACCTCTGAAGCTGCCATTAGGTTACTTTCTAAAAATGTCATTTTAGGATTCAGAAGAAAGAAGCACAGGAACTCCATTCCTGTTGTGAAGTGGTTCGGGATCACTGTTCTTATGCATTTTCAATTACCTTCACCACTGCAGTTGCCTCTGGTTTGAGGGATCACATGTTCATGGGGTACCAGTTTGCAGTAATTAGTACATAGTCACTCAGTCCAGACATATGAAGTGGGTATAATAGCACAGGAGCAAGCATCACCGTAACTGATGGCAGCTTTTCTGCTGGGTTAAAAAAGACGTAGAAGAAGCACGTTGAGAGCCATCAGATTTTAGTACCACACGCTGCTGGTCACCAAGCACTGCAGTCAAGGTTACTAAGCTCACTATACTATGAGCAGCATAACTAATAAGGGAGACTCACCAGATGCAAGAAAGCCATCAGTTTTCTCTACATCTGCTGATGCCACCATTTGATTTTTATTGTGAAGGAATAAGACCATCACAAGACAACCTCTAGTTATGCTTGAAACAGTAGCTTCCATTTTCTTTGTGCCTTAACGTTACTTCCAGACTGGTAATGTCACAATAAACTGAAGAGGCCACCTGATTTATAGACCACCCTACAACTATCAAGTCATCATGCAGGACCTCACTGGATGAGCTGAAAAAAAAATCTTTCTAAATCTCTCTCTCATTCAGATCAAATGAACAAGTAGTGGAAGTATGGTCCCACCAATGACCACCATGCACTGACATACAGACATATGATGTAAAAAACAAAAGCAACATTTTAACAAGCTTAGCTGGATCTGTAATAGCAAATAATCATCTGAATATATTATTGGTTTTGGTTGCTGACTTCAAAGCATGCCTCTCAACCTCAGAACAGGAATTCTAGACAAGGCCAGAAACAATGGAGGGACAAACCCCCAAAATCTAGGCTAGCTGCCCTTGCAGACCTAGACTAGACAGTTCTTTTGCTCAGAATAACCTATCCCATTTGTTTATAGATTGACCTTACCCATCCCATGGTCAATAATTATATATTACCCCAATGAGAACAACTGGGATCATTTCATAGATAATTTGAGGGGACCCATTCATGGGATAAAGTATTTAGGAGCTGCATCTGTCCATTAGTAGTACCAAGGGCAGTCCTGTGGTAAATTTTATCTTTCCTATCCATAGATCTAAGATGATCTTGAAAACAGACAGAGATGAACTTTGTTTTATGTGCATGGGGAATCTGTTCCATAGCAGAGGTACCCTCTGCGAAATATACCTGACCCTACAAACCATTCTGTTGATGGTGCAGAAGAGGTTTAGATCCCTAGACTGAGTATTTCTGATGTCATTTGTCTTGCTGATGTGCAGTAATTCCATCAGTAATGGGTCAGAGGATGCCTTGTATGCCAGTCACAGATCACCTGTTAGCAGTCTGTAGGATACAGAGTACAGTGACAGAACTATGAGTCGGTCCATGTAGGACATGTTGCTTAGGCCTTGTATCCTTTTAGTTAAGTATCTCTGTGACTTCAATCCTCAATGATTTGCCACCAGAAAGCCCCAAATTTTATGAGGAACCGACAAAAAATATATGAGGTATAAATCTGGGCATTCTCTGAAATTCTGGACAACTGAGAGTTATAAGTAATTCACAAGCCCTTTATAAGAATTTGTGAAGTGGCAGCTTTAGTGACTAAAAACTAATCTTGATGGATGATGCAAGATATTGTGTTTGACTGGGCCACTTTCTTACTGCTCTTTTCAGTGGAGGTAGGAGAACTGATGTAGATGTGCTGGACAGGTACATTTCTGCAATGATTTATGTTTCTTCTTGCAGTTCAGCTGTGGCTCACTTTTAATTTTGCAAAATCTGGACTTTTTCATACTTGAATAAACCCTTATTTTTAAATGTTTATGTCAATGAATATTGTTTGTAAGGACAATAACCATAAGAATAATCACTAACCATGTATGCATTCTTTAAAATCAAACAAACTGATGTGAATGTGATGCATACATGAAGAAAAAAAAATTATATAGTGTCATGTATACCTAAGTTTGAGTGCCATCTACTGGTCCTGCTCAACAAAACAACACTATAGAAAAGACCTAAACAATAATTAAAACAGACAAGTGAGAGAATACAAGAAATAGGTTCATAGATAAGTACTAGGCTAATTGCCCTTGTGGGCCATTTTAAGCCTAGCCAATTACCCCATGTGAGAATCAAACCCTGCACCTTGTGTTTGCAAGGAAACAACCTTAACCATTATGCAAATGTATCAATATACATAATTTCAGTCCAGCTGCAGGAGAGAGTGCTTCAGCATATCCTCTAAACCAGTCTCTACTGCTTTAGCAATTAGATACTTTAAAGGCAAAAGTCTTCATTCAAATCCAGGAGTTGTAGAGGTCTATGCTCTGTTTTAATAATCAACATAATGTTTCTTTGGGCTGATAAATATTCTGTCTTTAAAAGTCTGAGGTTCTATTTTGACGAATAAGCATAGGTTTTATATGGAATGGAACCTGAATGAATGAATGTTTGCCTTTTGTGAAAGTATTCTGTTTACTGTACTTACATACACATTTATTTTTATTTGTGTTTTTGATCTATTTTAATACAGGGTGCTCACTTTAAAACAACACTATAGAAAAGACTTAAACAATAATTAAAACAGACAAGTGAGAGAATATAAGAAATAGGTTCATAGATAAGTACTAGGCTAATTGCCCTTGTGGGCCATTTTAAGCCTAGTCAATTACCCAAACCCTGCACCTTGTGTTTGGAAGGTAAGCACCTTAACCATTATGCAACTGCATCAATATACATTATTTAAGTCCAGCTGCAGGAGAGAATGCTTCAGCATATCCTCTAAACCAATCTCTACTACTTTAACAATGAGATACTTTAAAGGCAAAAGTCTTCATTGAAATCCAGGAGCTGTAGAGGTCTATGCGCTGTTTTAATAATCAACATACTGTTTCTTTGGGCTGATAAATATTCTGTCTTTAAAAATCTGAGGTTCAATTTTGACAAATAAGCATAGGTTTTATAAGGAAACAACCTTAAATATTATGCAAATGTATCAATATACATAATTTCAGTCCAGCTGCAGGAGAGAGTGCTTCAGCATATCCTCTAAACCAGTCTCTACTGCTTTAGCAATTAGATACTTTAAAGGCAAAAGTCTTCATTCAAATCCAGGAGCTGTAGAGGTCTATGCTCTGTTTTAATAATCAACATAATGTTTCTTTGGGCTGATAAATATTCTGTCTTTAAAAGTCTGAGGTTCTATTTTGACGAATAAGCATAGGTTTTATATGGAATGGAACCTGAATGAATGAATGTTTGCCTTTTGAGAAAATATTCTGTTTACTGTACTTACATACAAATTTATTTTTATTTGTGTTTTTGATCTATTTTAATACAGGGTGCTCACTTTAAAAGTGTGAAATTTGTGTGATGCCATGTAATGGAGACAGGTTATTTAAATTCTTTCTGCCTTTGTGTCCTTTGATACTGGCAGATTTGGCTGACTAATCAGGTGTCTTGTTTTCACTCTGTGGGCCAGTTTTTAACCTAAATAAAAATCTGTAGTTCCGGCTCTTGAGTCATAGTGCTGCTTATATATTCCAAGTACTTCATATGGATTGCTTGCACTATTTGTGAGACTAGCATTTCTTCTGACAAGTTGCCATTAATAAAGCATAAGTTCTAAGAAGATAGTTTATGTATCCAATGTAAATTAAATGATTGTAATGAAATGTTGGGTTTGTATGACATGTGAAGAGATGGCAAAACTCTAGACCTTGAAAGGTGCCAAGAAAAGCAAGCATAGGCAAGAACAAAAAAGGGCAGCTCAGTGACATGAACATCTGTAATGCAACAACAGCCACACATCCAAGAATAAAAAACAAAAACACCACTGGCAGCAGTTCCAACGAATTTATTCACCAGACCTTAGCGCCTCAGCTATCACAGCCTTCAAGAAGTAAATTACAAACAAAAAACATTCCCCTTAAATACACATACCAATAAAACAATCAAGCAATCAAACAAGTAAGCAAACTAAGAACAATTAAATTAATTATTTCCAATTAATTTCAAGATTCAAGCATCTGTAATGTCTGTTGGAGTTTGTGTTGTAAAAAGCAAATGTCTAATAAAGGGTATATTATTTCCAAGGTTCTGAATAGTTCTTGAATTATTCTGTAAATATTGCAATTTGATCTTTGTTGTCTTCAATAAAAGTGAAAGAGTTAATACATTTAATGCTTCTAACCCAGTGGCATGCAGGAATATAGCAATAACCCACAGCTGGGTGTGGGTAATGCTGGATTTACCCACATTTGGCATAGTTTGACCATGAAGGTGAATTGTGTCCATTATAAATCAAGACTATACCAACAGTAAAAGCCCGACAGCTAAAGTATAATTGAACGGCCAGACTTTATCTATTGGTATGTGTACAAACGCATTAGTCTGAAGGAAAGAAAGTCTGAAACTGAAATGCATGTCATTATTTAGTGACTTCGTTCCTCATAAAATTTGTGGTTTTCCAACAAATCACTGAGGAACAACATCAACAAATAATGACTGGCATTTCAGTTTCAGACTTTCTTTCCTTCAGAAAATGCAAAAGAGCAACATTGCCCATCTCGCTCTTTATTTACTCCACATTTCTTAAAATAAGAAAAAATGCTGTAATCTCCACACAGTTTAGAGGTAGTTACAAGAGCAGATAAAATACAAGGAAAATCAGGTGCATTCTGCAAAACTAATAAAACATATCTGGTTTTCCTTGTATTTTCCCCATCTCTCATACCTCTAAACTGTCCATAGGTTACAGCCCCCCCCCCAAAAAAAAATAAATAAATAAGCAACGAAGCTCATCTTATCTCCATTGCTTGCTTTCCAAAGCACTGATGTACTGGAACAGAAGTCCCATACGCATGTGCAGTACATCAACAAAGAAGCAGAATCAGGAAACAACATGGAAGAAAACCATGGCACCATTATATGTCGACATTATTTAAGAAAAAGTAAGTTATTTTTTCTTACATAATGTCATTGTATAATGGCAATAACCGACTCCATGGTGTGATATGTTGAAGATTTACCCATGGTTGGCTTTTGTAATCACTCAGGCTTTCCCTTCATGATTAAACCACACCAGCCATGGGTAAATCTTCAATATACCACACCCATGTCATCAGTTATTGGTATAATATTGAATCTTTTTAGGCTTCTCAGTTAATCCACCTGCAAGAATGAATAAACTGAATTTCTGGATTCAAAGCTACCAGGTTTCAGTCAAATTTCCTTGTAACAATATAAATCAGCTCTTGAATGCAAACATATTTCTTCACTTTTGCAGATATTTGTCTTCAGCTCTGGCAAATATTTTTTCACTTCTAAGAAATTAAAATAAGTAAGACATAAGGATTGTGAAGTTACCTCATTGAGGTGTGCATGTTCAGACTGAATTCACTAGAAAAACTATACACCACAGGAGAATGATATGTTAAAATGATGGGGGGGGGGTTGTGCCAAGCACCATTTGCCCAACTGACAACAGCTGTAAGGTTTTATTGCTGAAAGTCACTTTAAGCAAACAGGAGGTGTTGCCCTTTCTTCACTGTTGTGTGACTGTGGGATTGGTATATATAAGATGAGGAGGTCCTGTGGGGGTCTCCCCCAACATGGGGGATGTACAGAGGCTTGCCCCCCCCTGCATAAAAGCTTAATTTCCTATTCAGTGAATGTAGCCTTCAGTGATTTTTTTAGTGTTAGGTTTGTCAGACATGGCACTATTATACGTAAACATTATTTAGTCTATGGGAATAGTCAGGAATCCAACTGATGTCCCATCTTCCTGAACTGGTGGTAGCTCAGATGGATATAGAAGATCCCACTCCACTTATTGAAAAGAGTATGGAATATTCCCTAGTAACCTAGCTAAATTTCTCCTATTTCATATAAATACTATCCCGAGTGTCCCCTGAAAATAAGCCACTGGCCTTGTGGAACTAACATGGTCAACAAATCATAAATAAATAAATATGCGTATCATTGTCATTAGCTTATATCATTAAAGATATATATCCCACATAAGAATATCTGATATGCCTCTACAGAAAAAATAAGACTGCTTATGCTCAGGATTTATACTCAAAGGTTCCATGTCCTTTTCAAAATCCATACTAGAAATCTTTCAAAACTGCACAAATGATGGAGCATATACTCCTGTAGCTATGTTTTTACACTTTTTCTTTATAAACTGGCACTGTTAGTGTCAACTTCCAGCTAAGTGGAGAGAAGTTTTGATTACTATTTGTTTTTGTCATGAAACTTAGACGTGGAAGCCGAAGTCTAAGATGTCTGCATTGATTATATTATCCAAACCTGAATTTCTTGTCTTCTTCAGTTTGCTGAGACTATTCTTAACTTGGAGTTTGTGATCTGGGGGGGATGGATTACATTTTATCAATTTAATTGGCACATGTCAGTCATAGCCAAATGTAAATTAGATAGAGACATAATCCAATTATTCACATCTTCACATCAGTGGTTACATTATTTCCATTCCAGACTGAATATATGGTAGTTTCATAACCACCTTTTGCCCAGTTTATATGTTTGAAGAGGAGCATATAGTCATTATGTAATATTTGGCTTTATATTTGCTTCTTTATCTTGAAGCAAAGATTGTTATTGAATCTCATTTCCCTAATGGTCCTGTATTTTATACACTCCATATTCTTTCTATTGGTTAGTCCTTTTCATTATTTTGATACATCAGTATTCATCCTGGTCAAAGTCTATTCTTCCTTCTTAAGACCTCCACTTACTTTCTCTTCTTGAAATTCTGCTATGAGGCATTCTCCTAAGCCCCATAACAGAATTTTGTGGTGTTGCAAAAGATAAGCTCAAGTGTTGCTTCCCTTTTTGGGGAAATTAGCACACTGCATGAAAAAGTTTATTCAAGACAGGCTCAAGAGGTTAAGCCATGTTACTATTTTGAGTCCTGTTACTCCTTGAAAAATTGATAGGACCCATCATTATGCAGTTATTAGTGCTTAGGGTGCTGTATTGGAAACCATCTAGAATACTGAGAACTATACAAGGTGATTGGCTGTCCCTAGCATTAACCTTGTCAGTTACACTTATCAACTTGCTTCAACTTCCATCTATGGAAGTTAATTATAATTCTAGCAATAGATCCCTCTTCATAATTTCATAGTTTTTTTTTGTTTTTCTATGTAGAGGACAAACCCTATTTAAAACTCAGGCTCCCTAATCATTGAATAAACAAAACTTCCCATTCGTGCATCTAAAGAGACTCTGAATAGTTCTGTTGATGCACTTTATCTTTCTGCAATGGGTAACTTATCCCATGATCTTACAAATTACTGTGTTATAAACCTTGTTCTTGCATGTGGAACTCATCAAATTTTAAGCTCAGAGTGACTGCTCCTAGCATTAACCTTAGTTTCAGTTAGATAACTGCTTCTTGCTTTATCCGCCAACTATGGGCTTTCATTTTATTTCCAGCAACTGGATCATTACGAGTGCTTATTTTCCAGTTTTGTTGTTGTATATACGTCTGATCATAGTATGCCTTACATCTTGCAGACTCATTCATTTCCATTCAACTACATCTTTCTTACAGCCTTAGCATCTTTTTTGTTACTGTTTAACGGTAGCATCCACTTTTATGAGTAATGACTTCCAATAATATATAACAGTAATGGCGCTCATCCAATTTTTTTTCTGTTTTCAAAATCTCATCGTCTTCTAAAAGCAGCAGGTGTGTCTCTATTCAAATTTTTTTTCATAATTTCTCACTAAGACTGAAACTTGTTTTACAAACGAATAGACAATCGTTATGAGTTTATAAGTAATCATTTTGAAAAAAAAAATGTCCCCAGCTGTATACAGAAGTTAGACTAAGCATACCATATCTTTTATAGGTTCATAGGTGGGTACTGGGCTATCTGCCCAAAGGCATATATTAGCCCAGCCACGTTGTGCGGTATTCACCGCCCCTTTGGTTAGTTCCCTAGGCCCTTGATCTAGCAGCTAGTACCCTTCGTCCCTATCTAGTACAGCTGTTGGTATGATCCCTGGTGGTGAACTTTCTGTTACCCATCCACTTGTCAAGGTTCCTCTTGAAGAGTGATAGTGAGGGGCTCTGTCTTATGTAGATCAGGACCTTGTTCCATAGCAAGGGAAGTCTTTGCGAAGGGAATCTATCCCTCCAGTATGTTCTATTCATTGTTGTGCTGAGGTTTATATCCCTAGGGCGTGTAGCTCGAGTGGATTTGGTTTTGCTAAGATGGAGCATGTTCAACAGTTCTGGGCTGGACATGGCTCTGTATGTTAGACAGAGATCGCCTCTGAGAAGGCGGTATGCAACAGAGAAAAGCTTTAGTTTTTTCAATCATTCTGCATAGGGCAACTGTTTGAGGCCAGTAATCCTCTTAGTGAGGTACCCCTGTGGTCTCTCCAGCTGCTGGAGATGCCTCGCCAGGTACATTCCAATTGGTGCGTTGTACTCAATAATGGGTCTGATGAGGAAAGAGTAGAGGGGCACCACTACATCCTTAGATCTTGATGCGAACCCTTTCGTGATCAGATGGGTCACATAGGATTTTCTAACCACCTTGGCAACATGGTTATCAAAGGAAAGCTGACTATCTACTTGGGTCCTTAGATCCCTTATTACTACTTCAGATTTCAGGGGGTTACCTCCTATGTGGTAGTTCGCGGGTACTCTGTTTTTTCCAAAGGGGATTACTACGCATTTTTTAGCATTTACCTTGAGACCATGGCTTTGACACTATGCATCAGTCTCATTAAGGCCCTTCTGGAGGATATCCATGTCGGTCGGAGACTCTATTATAGCACCCAGTTTGCAGTCATCTGCAAACTTGGTCAGCTACAGCCCTTCGGTGCTTGCCTGTACTTCTGAGAAGTATATGCCAAACAGGAGGGGCCCCAGGACAGAGCTCTGAGGCACACCACTCGTTACTGGTCTGGATTCGGACATAGAGCCCGCTACTCTTACTTTGTGGGATCTGTCTGAGAGCCAGTTTGCGATCCATCTTGTGACGCAAGGGTTTATGCCCAGGTTGGTGATTTTATCAATAATACCCAAATGGGGAATGATGTCAAATGCTTTAGCAAGGTCAAGGTAAGCCATGTGTATCTCCTTTCCCTTATCTATAGCCTGAGTAACTGTCTCAAAGAAGTCCACCAGGTTGAAGAGGCATGATCTGCCCTTGACGAAGCCGAACTGTGTGGGGTCAAGTGTTTGGAAGTTCCCAATTTCTCCATTTATGAGTTCCATAATGATTTGCTCCATTGCCTTACAGATCAGACTGGTTAGGCTTATTGGTCGGTAGTTCCCAGGGTCGGTTGTGGGCCCACACTTGTGCAGCGGAACCACCGTTGCTGTGCACCATTCTATGGGCACATATCCTGTCGAGAGGCTGAGACTGAACAGGGTATTCAGATGCGGGGTTAATTAATTCTGGAGCTCGCGTTTGACACAGCCCGGGACACCATCTGGTCCCATGGAGGCACTGTTTTTAGCTTTAAATAGAGCCTTATTAACCAATGTATCAGTAATAATTGAAGTTACACAATCCCCTGCAATAGTAGTAGGTGGTGAGGGGAGGAGAAATTTGCACTGAACCTGTCAGCCAAGATGTTGGCAATGTCAGAAGGGTCAGTGTATTTTGTTCCATTTTGTACTAGCTCAGAACAGACCTGAGCGTTGCCATTTAGGTTTTTGACGTAGCCATAGAAGGCCTTATGGTTATCCTTGGCATCCTTGGCAACTTTTCTTTCGAAATTAACTTTAGTTGACTTGATGAGGTCCCTCAATTTTTTACTTAAGCTGATCAGGGAAGATTTTTCTACTTGAGATTTGGCCTTTTTTTGTATAAGTCTCCTCCTTTTATTGTATAGTTTGCTTATGGCCGGGGTCCACCAGACTGGTTTCTTCTTGCGTGAGGAAGGAGTCTTGGTTTTATTTGGGATAGCATGGTCCATGCAATCCTGAAGATGTATATAAAGTGCCTTGGTGTAGGATTCTGCATCCTGGATATCATTATCCTTCTGCAGAGGAATAGTGAAGCTTTCCACTTCTGACGCAAGTAGTTTGAAGTTTGCTTTGGAAAGGTTTTTTACAATGGTTTCTTTTACTGGGGGAGGTGGAGGGGTGAGGATGTCTAGGGTTATCAGTTTGTGGTCTGATCTGACCAGAGAGGGAGTGATAATGGGTGTGGTACAATGGGCGCCCATATTTGTGATGACTAAATCCAATATGTTGTCCCCTCTAGTGGGAGAACATACCAGTTGTTCAAGGGCATTTGAATTTATAAATTCTATGAACCGCTAGGCATAGGAGTTAGAACTTTGGTAGTTCGCCCAGTCTATACCAGGGTAGTTGAAATCACCCAAAAATTATGGTGTTGGGTAGGACCTTTATATTTTCCAATACCTCAAGGAATGCTGAGTGAGCATCCTGGGACATCGTGGGCGATCTATAACAGGCAAAGACTTGAAATGTGGTTTTGCCTGCTGATAGTTGCGCATGGATGATCTCTGGGGCATCATGCTGTGCCACTAACCTGGAGATGTGGGTATCCTTGACGAATATGGATACACCTCCACCCTTTGTACTGCGATCTGGTAACTGAGGCCGGAAGGCATGATATGAATTGTAACCTGGTAGTGCTGGGGTGCTCTCTGGTGCCTTGAACCAGGTTTCCGTCACTGCACAAACATCGATTTTCTCCATATTGAGGAGTGCCTCGAAAAGTGCATTTTGAGGTTGAGACTTCTGGCATTGAGTAGCATTACCCTTAGTTTTTGGTTACCTTTGCTGGTTACGGTGGTTTGTTTGTCCTTTGAGCCTTACCTAAAAAAGGCACTATGGGGACGGCAAGAGCCTTGGCCAATATTCGAAAGCCTAGGGGTGACAGGTGCAAACCATCTCTGGCAAAACAGCGAGGCTTGTCTATCATGTCATCCCAGGCAGACAGACACTGGATCCCCTTAGAATGACACCAGAAGCTTAGCCAATTGTTGAAATTGATCATTTTATCTTTGTATTATGGTATCATTCTAGGTGAAGGTAGTATACTACTCAAGGTCAGGGTCATACCAGCTTGGGCTACATGATCAGAGAGCTCCACGATGTCTCTTTTCATGTAGTCCAGGGAGGTACGTGTTAGATCATTCACACCAACATGTACAATGACAGTGTCATACTTGTACTTGTTCTGGAATAACCTAAGTGCCTGTGTTATATGGTGGATCCTAGCACCTGACAGGCAGCTGACAGTAACCTTCTCCTTGTTCAGCCTGGTGAGTGGAACATCTGTGTGCCTTACTATAGAGTCTCCTATTACTAGCGTATTGAGTATGGTGTTTTGCCTTAGGGGCTGTCGTGAGGCACACTGCTGAGGTGAATTATGTGTTTTCTGGCTTGTGTTTGGAGGTGCAGGTTGCTTACTTGTCTGCTTTGGAGGGCACTGTTTCTTTTTCAGATTGGTACCTAGTGCCTCCGAATATGTTTTTGTGTATTTATGTGTATGCTTTGCTGGTGCTTGTTTTGTAGATCCATGTGTGACTGGTGGTGTGATGCTAGTGTGTCTCTTCTCCTCTTGACTGTTTGTTACAGTCATGGGTTGAGAGTGCTTAGCCTCCAGTCTGGCTGTGTATTTGCATCTCTCACAAGTGTTTGTGTCTAGAGGTAAGAGGAGAGGGTTGCCTGTATACATGAGGTAGTTGTGACATTGCCTCAGGATGCCCAATTCCACCAGATGAACTGGAGAGTACACCTGAAGCTGACCTCTGGACAAGTTTGGAAAAGTAAATTTCACTTGTCTTGCGAACAATCGAGGGTCTTATGCTGCATTATAATAGTGCTATCTAGGAGATTTGGAAAATAATAGTGTTGTCTGGGAGATTTGGACAAGTGCTGATTTGGGTTATGCAAGTGCTGCAATAAGAGCAGTTGATCTGAAGCACTTGAGTTGAGGCTTGCCTAGTTCTAAGGGAAAATTTGCAGTGCAGACTTTGTGGAGCCAGGTATAGTATACCCCAGCTAACCGGCGCTGCCCGACGCTGCTCTGTGCTAAAGACCGTGCAAAAAGAGAGTTGCAGGGTTTTAAGAGAGAGAGAGATCAAGGAGTTTGGAATTGACCCAAAATGGCCAATAAAACTACAGTTTCTAGGCAGTAACCACTCCTACAGGAACAGGCAGGCTGCTCAGTGTTAACCACTGCCACTGGTGAACACAGAGACTTCCCTTTAGCCCAAGCAAGCACTGGCCTCCAAGAAACTTACAAACAGTTCAGAACAGCAACTCTGTAACTGAACTCTTTTTAAATTATAGAAAGTGGAAAAATAGCAAGATTTTTTTGTTTTTTTTGTTTTTGTTTAAGGATAGCAGAGACACACAAGTAGCAAACTAGTCCGAACAGTGCAATAAATGACCCCAACACGTGTGTGCTAGGTCAGAAGCATGTAAAATGCAATTTTAAGAAAAAACTATTTTAAATTAAGTGCAACACATAAAATGCAATAAACAGGCTCTAGATATGTTCTAAATACTGTTTCTAACACAGATATCAACTTTTGCAGGCAAGAAAACACAGAAAAGTAGGCGGCAATGCAGTTTTTCTAAGAAATAAATCAGAAGAAAATACTTAAAATCTCAAAAGTGGCTCCTTTCTTCTCTCAGCGTTTTCTCCCCTTGGTAGGTGCTTCAGCAACAAATATCAAGCTTATCATACTTACTTACTCTTAGTTCTATAATTAGAGATTCCCACACTGCTGGAAGAAGACACAAAGGAGAATCGCACAGCTGCTGATTCCATAGTCATCATTGCATGGGGTGCCAAATCTTCCCAAATTTTTCTCTTCACCATCTGTAACCAGATGTCATTAACTCCTCCATTCAGCAACAAACAGTTAATTGGATAAGTCAAGCTGAGTATGCATAAAGGGGATCAGGTAACATATGCATCCTGAGTCACCATAATCATTTTTAAAGTATACTCAAATGTTTTCCTCCTACCCTCACCAGCTGCAGTAAGCATGATGCAAGATATGCAGCAATCAATGCCATAAGGATGTCCGATAGGTGCTATGGGGGTAATTATTGCAAGTGCTATGCACACATAGCTATTATGACACGTTTATTTGACTTCCAAGATTGATGCATTTTATTTTTTTTTTTTTATTTTACATTTGTTAACTGGGAAAGTCCGACTGGACACATATCCATTTTCAGCGGAGGCCCAGGGAGAAAAGCTCCAATAGCATGTCATAAAGAAATTACACAAGAATATCATACAGAGATATAGGTTCCATAGAAACATAAGTTATGTATAGATTAACAATTCCTTCAGTAAAGTCAGCATACAGCATTTTAGTAGTGGGGTTTATATAGAATATAAAATATAAACACAAGAAAAAAAAATGTTTTTTTTGTCTTTCTAAATTATGAGTACAAAACAAAATATTCAAAAAATAGTTCATTCACGGGAGCAAACCACGGCAGCACATAAAAGCGGCAGTTGATGTGAAACAAAAATAAAATATCCTAAATTGCAGAAAGAGACACTAATTGCGTATAAAAAACAATCCTTTATTAACAAAAATCGGTAAGCGCTTTCACCTCCAGGGCTTCATCAGACCGTACAGCTTTATAAAAATGCAAACATTTATATACCTCCTCAAAATACTAATAATGACCTCATATCCTGTCATAAATTAGCTAATCAAAGTCTGTTTATAATCATGATTACAAATAATTACACATTAAACTTTGTGATATAAAAAAATTGTTGACATAAAAATTCATTAACATAAATTTTTTTTTAAATAAAAATAATATTAATAAATCACAACTCTGTAATAAAATATTTGAAAATACTTCTAAAAACATTGCTTGCGCCCACCATACACTAATAATAACATATACTCTAATATTTGCACCTACTTATTCACTTTCAGTTTTCTATTGCTCAAGATGGGTTTTAGCGGTATTTTCTCATTTAGTCCTGGGAATTTGTCAGTCTGCATCTAATAATCCATCTCGTCTCACAACTTTCTGTATAAGATCTAATGTCAACACCTCTGATTCCTGGGGTGACTGACTGCAGGACGGAAAACCTAAATTCATGTGTATTATCAGTATTAGTCACATGCCTGGCCAAAGCATTATGTTCTGTCCCTGTACGTATATGGTAAATATGCTCTCTAATTCTTTCCTTCAGTTTTCTATTGGTCTTACCTATATAGAATGCCTCACAGGAAATGCACCTAGCTAAATAAATGACATTGGCAGATTCACAATCCACTACTGCATTGAGACTAAATACCTGATTTGTAATAGGATGGATAAAGCTATCAATAGTGTCAATAAAAACACATCGATTGCATTTCTGACAAGGTTTCGTCCCTTTACCAAATGTACTGCTCATCTTATTATTCGATAAACAAGGATAACATAACAACTGTTTAAGATTCTTTTTATTTCTAAACAAAAACTTAGGTTCATTCCCTAGTATTCCCTTTAGAGTGTCATCTACCATCAGGACATCCCAGTGCTTACGTACAATACTACTAATTAACGAAGTGTCCAGTGTATAAAACATCGGCACTTTTACCAATGGAATATCATTAGAAGCACTCCGTCCATCACATTCCTGCATACTGATATCAGAGAAATAGGGACTTGCTCTATTCGCTCTAACTGTATCAAAATTCTCTAGGACCTTGTCCACTTCACCTTGATTATATCCTCTAGCTATTAATCGTGACCTTAAATTCATCAATTCCTGCATGTAACAATCATACAATGGGTTGAGCCTTGACACTCTCATAGCCTGTCCTCTTATCACATTATTGAATACGTACTGCGGATGCATGCTCCCTCTCTGTAATAATGTATTCCGGAAGCATGCTTTCCTGTGGACTCCTGTATTCAATAATCCATTATTGAGTCTTTCTATGTTCACATCCAAATACGATAAACTATGACGTGAATAATTCATTGTAAACTTAAGGTATGGAGTCAAATTGTTAACTTGTGATAGAAAACTGAACAACATAGTTTCATCACCCTTCCATATTAAAAATAAATCGTCCACAAAACGCTTATAAAAGCCTACATATGACTTAAAGTTATCCAAATAAATTATGAGTACTCTCAATATTTTGTTACAGAAATAACCAGTGATTATTAAGCTTTACAGTGAAAGGAACTAGGGGACCTTTAATAGAATCCTTGAACATGGTATTGGTGCAAAGTAACCTGGGGAGTAGCATGAACAAAGCCAATTGTCTGAGAAGTGGGTTCTCAGGAGTTTCTTAAATTGAATAGTGGAGGTTATTTGGCTAAGTAGTGAGTTCCAGATTTTGGCAATAGTGCAGCAGGAAAAGAGAGATTTGCCAGCATCATTTTTGTGTCTAATAACACTTATTAGGTTCAGAGAAGTAGATCGTAAGGCTCTGGTAGGGATGTGTGGGTTAATTATATTTTGAAGTGCAGGTTTTTTTTCTGGAAGGTAAAAGAGATTATGCGCTATTGTGAGTTGATTAAACAGAAGTAGCTGAGGTAGCTTGAGCCAACTGAGTTGTTTAAGGGCGAGACAGTGGTAGGATTTATATGAGGTTTCAGTAGCAAACTTGGCTATTTTGTTATAACAAGATTCCATTTTGTTCAAATCTCTCTGGCGGAGATTAGTAAGGATGAGAGAGGCATAGAGAAGGATGGAGATGAGTTTTTGCAATAGTAGCTTTGGTTTGTTTAGTTATAAAGTGTTTGTTCCTATAGAGAAGTCCTAGTTTTTTATTAACTTTCTTAATGGTTTGTGCTATATGGATGTCAAATTTGAGGTTATTGTCTATTTCTACACCTACGAGTTTAGTGTGTGCAAGTTGGAGTGATTTGAATGTTATCTTTGGAGTGAATGGTGAAAGTGTTGTTGAGGGGGGGAGCATGACCTGGGCCGAAAATAATTAATTTCGTTTTTTTGGGGTTAAGAATAAGTTTGATGTTTGTGAACCATATTTCGGCTAGAGTAAAAGTGTTTTGGGTGAGGATTTGTATTTCCTTTAAGGTGGCGGCGGCACTTATAAGAGTGGTGTCATCTGTGTATTATACTACTGATGCTGTGAGTGAGGAGGAATTGATTTGGCTGGTGATTAGAGAGAACAACAGTGGGTCATGCCATAGGACTGCTTGCTGTCGACCAGATAAGTAGCTAGTAAGCCATGATATAGTGGAGGGGCTGAGCCTTAGGGTAGATAAAGTTTGAAGAATGTTATGGTCTACCATGTTAAAGGCTTTACAAAAGTCTAAGAAAATGGAAGATACAAATAGTCCCTTGTTTCTATTGTGGTTAACTATATCTGTAAATGATAGTAATGCTGCGGTGGTGCTGTGGGATGGTCTAAAGCCATGCTGAGTTGGGAATGTACAACTCTCTATAATATCTTGGATAGATGTGAGAGTATTGCGACTGGGTGGTAGTTGATGAGTTCTAAGGAGTTTCCCCCCTTTGTGCAGTGGAATAATGTGCGATTTTTTTCCACAGGGTGAGGACTTTGAATTCTGCAAGTGACCTGTTTATGAGGATGGACATGGGATAGACTATGGCGTCTGCTGCTATCTGAAGGAATTCGGCTGGTAGGGTGTCAGCAACTAGTGTGGTTAGTTTGAGTTTCTTAAAGAGCTTTGAAATAATTTTAGTGGGTACAGGGTGTAGGGAAAAGCTGGTGGTATTGTTTTGAGTAGAAGGGTGGGTTTTGCTAGCACCTAGTATAGGGCTGCTAGTGGTATTGAGGGCATCGGTAAGGGTTTGAACTGTTTCGGTAAAGAACTTGTTAAACTGAGTGGGAATGTTGTCATGATTGTTTGGTAGTACTGGGGTTGGGGTGGTGGCTTTACCTGGGTAGATTATGCCATTTATTGTAGCCCAAAATTTCTTAGGGTTGTTGGCATATATTTCCTGCATGCTAATTCAAATGCAACAGTCAAGACAGTGGCTCACTTATTGGATCCTTTTCATTTAGACTGATATATATTAATTCAAATGCAGGAGTTAAGATAGCAGATTATTGGATCTCTTTTATTTAACCAAGGGTGCCAGATACAGGTCATCTTCTTTCACCAGTGGCATAGCTAGAGTTTGTGCTGCCCAAAGCTGTCTGAGTTTGCTGTCCCTATCCCCTCACAAAACCATGGTCAAATGGGGCCCCCCCATACACAGCCCTCACCTCTGCAGCCATTCCAGTGTCCTATTACTTGGCTATTTCTCCCCATTTACCATAAACACTGCAATGAGGATACTGCTTTATGCTTTACTTCTTCAATGATTATTTGGATGTCATTGAAAACTAATTTTAAATTTTATAACACAAACACTGATAAGATGTCTGCTAAACCAAACAATACATCTCACAATGAAAACAGACTTCACATTAAAACTCCTCTGTCCTTGAAACAGCATTGAAACCCACATTCAAATAAAATGCATCTGGCCAGTGGAGGATAAAGTTTACCTCTGACCTGTTTTCCAGTGTTAGGCCCCTTGCACACATGATTGTGTTTGAGTCACCTTCCTGATTGTATTAAATTATATTCCTTGTATAATAAGCACACTTGTTAGAGTGTGTTTTAACTTTATTGTTTTGAACATTTTTCCATTAAGCAATTAAACAAAATGCATGAACCAATAATGACAAAACTGCCCAGTTCAGAACATTTCCATCATAAAAGTCGACTCAAACTTTTGTCATTACAATCCACCAATAACAGTAAATATGCACAATCTCTGCAGAAGTAAAAGTCATCTAAATAATTCAAAATTAGAGATCTGCAACTAATCAATAGGTTGCTGCTAGCAAACAACCTTATATTCATTGATCTACAACTAAAGTGCCTGTTGCCCTTGAAAAATAAACTGCCTATGTTACTGTTGTCCTTGAAAAATAAACTGCCTATGTTACATTAAAAAAGGATAAGCTAGTAATATTGTAATAAGGAATGAATGGCAAACTGATGGGTCTATATTAAAATCATGAACATTTACTTATCCAAACACCTAGACGCCGAAACATATTCCGTGAACCGCAATAACACCGAACGCCCTAAACCACGAAATTCAAAAACTCGAAATGTCATAGTTGTCCCATCCCACCACTCGCTACATACTACATACACAAACAAAATAAACCACATACATACACTAACCAAAACCCTGCTTCTAACCCTACACTAAATCTTGCATATACCACCATGTATGCACTTAACTTAACCTGCACCCTAACCCTAAGGTCCGTACCTATCGCACACATCTTAAAAAGCTATACCCAAACAAACTAAATAATCCATGCACATACACTTAATAAAACCCTACTTCTAACCCTACTCTAAATCTAACATACATTACCATCTATGCACTTACCTTAACCCGCGCCCTAACCCTAAGGTCCATAACTATTGCACACTTACCTTATGGAGCTATTCCATAGAAGGGCCAACCATGACAATTCAGCATTTTGGATTTCGCACTTCAGGACGATCGATGTTTTTGCAGTTCGATGAAGACGTGTCGGCATTTAGGTATTCGGGTAAATAAACATTCGTTCTTTTTATATAGACCCAAACTGATCACAGGTTCATAGTTACTAGATATCTCCTCCAGAGGAGGATATTCACAGAACTACAGCATCCACTCCCTTTAAAGTACAACACAGTACAGTATCAGCAATCCATCTACATACCGTGGGAGTTGAACCCAAAGCCTTCTGCATCAAAAGCAAGTATACTACCTGTTGTGCTACTTCCCCTGAAACTCTCAGCTCCTTGTAAAACTCAATTGACACTTAACTAAATCCCTCAACTTTGCCGCACAAGAAATCTGGAAAAATACAACATTTATTTGGTGGAGGGGGCAGTGGCATAGCTAGAGGGGGGCGAGAGGGGTGGCCCGCCACAGGCAGCACTTTTATGTCTGTCAATTTTAATATTTTTAATTAAAAAATAGAAACCAACACTATTTAAGGGTAATTTTCTTTAAGGAACAGGTCCCTTAGCATCACGTCTGTGCGTTCATGCATTGTTCTTCTTGTCTGCGTGCAATTTTAAAAACATTACACCTGTAAGAGAAGGAGAGTTTTTACTACTGCTGCCAGTCCTGTAAGGAGTCTGCCAATTTGATTCTACTGCTGTTTAGTTTTCTAATTGATTATTTTGCTGCTACCCGATCTTACTAAAAGGGGGGTGTTTGCCAATTTGATTATTTTGCTAAGGGGGATGGGGTGTGTCTGCCAATTTGATTGCTTTGCTGTTGCTATTTAGTTTTCTAATTGATTCTTTTGCTGTTTCCCGATCTTGCTAAGGATTATTTTGCTGTCTGATGTTGCTAAGGAGGTGTGTGTGTGTGTGTGTGTGTGTGTGTGTGTGTGTGTGTGTGTGTGTGTGTGTGTATAAAATGCCCTAGTTAGGCACACTTGGTTGTTAGAGTTACTCAGGCTCAAACCCTGTAGCATAAGTACAGGTAGCAAAATAGCCTGAATTGTCTACCCAGGCCACCACTTGCGATTCAAACTCTCAATTGTCCTGATTTTCACAGAATGTCTGGAATGTTTGGCTAATACATTTTGTCTGTTTCTCTTAAAAGGTTTGGTTTTCTGACAAATCGATGAGAACTGAATTCACTAAATTATGATAGCTATTTAAGTTTCAGTCTTCTGATCTTTCAGGAAATGCATGGTAACACAAAACGCTTTAGTCTAGCAACCATCTAAGATTATATAAGAAATGTTTAAAATGTGTCCCTGGTTTTGAGCCTTTGCCCCAACGTGGCATATTTAGACTTTGTGTCACCTGCAGCTGTCTTTGAGTTTGCCACCCTTTCCCCCTTCACAAAATCATGGTCGAATGGGGTCCTCCATACACAGCCCTCCCCCATGCAGCCATTACAACATCCTATTACTTTGCTATTTCACTCCATTTACCATAAACACTATAATGTGCATACTGCTTTACTTCTACAATGATTATTTGGATTTCATTTAAAACTTTATTTTACATTTTATAGCGCAAACACTAATAGACATCTGATAAACAAAGCAATACAGTCTCACAATGAAAACAGATTTAGCATTAAAACTTCTCTGCCCTTAAAGTAAACTCACATTCATTGAAACAGCATTGAAACCCACATTCAAAGAATATGCATCTGGCCAGTGGCAGATAAAGATTACTTTTGGGCTGTTTTCAAATCATAGGATCCTTGCACATTAAACATATATGTGTTCTTTAATACACCTTGCTGATTGTATTAAATTATATCCCTTACAATACAGCACACTTGTTAGAGCATGTTTCACACTTGTTAGAGCATGTTTTAAATTTGTTTTGAACATTTTTACAATAAGCAATGAAACAAAATGAATGAACTAGTAATGACAAAACTGCCCAGTTCTGAACATTTCCATCATAAAAGTCTACTCAAACTTCTACAGTCTACCAGTATCACTAAATATGCACAATTGCTGCAGAAGTATAAGTCATCTAAATAATTCCACATTAAAGAGATCTGTAACTAATGAAGCAGTTGCTGGTAGCAAACAACTTTATATCTCATTGTTTCATCTACAAATAAAGTGCATGTTGCCCTTGAGGAATAAATTGCCTATGTTACATTAAAAAATGATAAGCTAGTAATATTGCAATAGAGAATGGATGGCAAACTGAAAACAGGTTCATAGTTACCAGGCATCTCCACCAAAGAGGACATTGTCAGGACTGCAGCATACACCCCCCTTTAAAAGTACAACATAGTACAGTAACCACAATCCATCTACATACTGTGGGAGTAGAACCCACAGCCTTACTACCTGTTTTGCTACTAACAACAAAAACAGACTTGGGATATGCAGCACTAAACTTCTCTCTCCCTGAAGAGCTATGTAGCACAAGAAATCTGGAAAAAGCCAAAATTTATTGGGAGGGGCAAAGGCCCAAAACCAGGGATACATTTTAAGCATTGCTTGTATAATCTTAGAAAAGTTGCTAGACTAAAATGTTTTGTGTTACCATGCATTTCCTGAAAGACAGGAAGACTGAAACTTAAATGGCTATCATTATTTAGTGAATTCAGTTCTCACCGATTTGCCAGAAAACCACAAATGTTAAGAGAAGCAGACCAAAAGTATGAGCCAAACATTCCAGACATTATGGACTTAATTCCATGAATCACAAGTGGTGGTGGTATGGGTAGGAAATTTAGGCTCTTGCTCTTTGTACCTAAGGTACAGGGTTTGAGTCTGGGTAGCTCTAACCACCAGTTATAAGTAACTGGGGTATTTTATATACAAACACACACACACATACACAATGCTGCTGTTCAGTAAATTAACAGAAACCCAGGCTGCCAAGTATCTCTGCAATGCTGTTCAGTAAATTCAAAGTCTGATGTCTGCAGTATGGCTTAACAGAAAATGTAAATGCACAAGTATCTCGGCATTCTAGTAAATTAACAGAAAATCAGGTTGCCATAGTACTCTACAAGTATCTCAAGCCACAAGCTTAACAGAATTCAAAGTTTTTCACAGAAGTAAACACATAATAGCTTAAAAGAAATGTCCAGCAAAGTATAATCTGTTAAGTGCCTGCAGTTGAATTCACAACTAACTTAAAAGTGCAAGCTTAACTTGCACGCACAAGTATCTCACGCTGAGCACCATCAGCCTCTAATCCTATTATTTTTTGCCTTACCTGGCTAGAAGAATCATACATGCGTTAATGGCTCAGCATTCTTCTGACAGCCCATCTCTCGGCCTTGTGAAGGTGACGTCATCGTGCATGCCCTGCATGTGATGATGTTAGGAACATATTCATTCTAAAAAAGCAAAAAAAAAAAAAAAAAAGCAAAAAACAAACCCACGAAATTTGAATATTAAAGGGGCCACACGGGAATTTGTGGCACCCTAATACTTTGCCCTCAAAACTGCTATTTACTAATGACTTTGGTACGGTTGAGAGGTATCACACACACACACACGTGTGTGTGTGTGTGTGTGTGTGTGTGTGTGTGTGTGTGTGTGTGTGTGTGTGTGTGTGTGTGTCTGTGCGTGTGTATAATGTGCTTAGCTGAATTCTGCTCATATTCACTCAACTCCTAATGAACAATTTGTTACAACTAAAATAAAACAGTCCTTTCCGAACTTCACCATCAGCTTAAACTTAGCAGGCTAGCAAAATTATGCAAATTGAAGCAAGCCAAGTCAAACAACTCCAAAACAAACTATCCAGTGGTTTGAAAACCTTTGTTTATAGTGTTACTGACAATCAAGTATGCATATTTTCATTGGTTCTGATGTTCTTTACAGCAGTCATAGTACTCCAACTCATTCTTTCACAAGAAAGAAGTGAATGTAAAAAGAAAAAACAGGAATGTAGGTATTAACTTATCAAAAATATTATAAGTCACAGATAGTAAATAATATCAAATAATGTAGAAGACTTGTTAAACGCAACATCATGTTTTATATTTTTTGCACCAGTGCAACCTTACTCTTTACTTTTTTATTGTTTATGTGAATCTTAATGCACTTCTGTAAACGGGTGTGAACATCGGTTATATTAGTCAGAAGGAATGGGTGTCCTTGCTACTGTGTATACTGGCTGGTAAGTGATAGTCCCCTTCTTAACAACTGCCACAGGTGCTTCCTCAGACAGGTAAATAGTTGAGTCCCTCAGGGATCCATATCAGGACCTCTGCTATTCAGCATATACTTTACTGATCTCCAAATCATATAAGGGGATTTTTAGTCAATCAAATTTGAGGATGATTACACACTGTGTTTTATCCTAAGGTCTCTGATTTGCAAAGCACATAACCTGAACTTAGATATGTTAATACCTGGTGTTCAGAAAACAGGCTAAAACTAAATACTAAAAAATATAATACTGTCACATATGCAAAGCAATCCCTCAATAGAAAGCACCTCTTTCAAAAATGAACATACTGTTTTGAGACCATGGAACATGGTTAGATAATTCCCTCTCTTTTCATCATCATGTCATAACAGTGGCTAGGACATTCAATCTATCTGGCACAGTTGATTATAAAGGGTACGTCCTTATCACTCAATATTCTGCAGTGACTAACTCCATCATAGCATGTAATGCCTCCTTTTGGATATATATTAGCAGACATATCAAGTAGTTGGGAAAGACCTCAAAGGTTCTTAACAACAAAAAAAAGATTGTGGGCCTAAAAAACTGAGATATCAGGAGAGGCTGGGGGCTCTGCCTCTTTATAAACACCAGCAGGACAAGAGATCTGAACCTATTTTGACAAATAAACAAATGGTGGACAGAGAGAGTCCTTATGCAATGACTATTCCTTCTCTGGAATAAACTTCCACTCTAGATCAAGCAATGTGAAACTGTATCTTTCTATAAAAAGGCGTCAGACAATTGACTGGGTGTTCATAATTTTACTGACAACTTGACAGACCTAATCCTCTTTGAGAAAGGAAGTAAGGTCTAAGGGTGAATACCAGTAAGGAGTAAATGGCCACATGACTCATTTGCCTTGTATTTTTTATGATTCTACAGCTGTGACTCAAATGACTCAGATAGATGCTCATGGCTTTGAGGAACCTCAGAGAAGTGAGTGGCATTGATATACATCAATTCCATCCTGGGGAAAGGTGGAACTCTTATATGCAGCAATGTTTGATCTCACTGAAAATTGCAGAGATATGTAGTGAGTCAGCTAGGGACACATGCTCAACTCCTGACAAGCTGCTTCATCAGTAACCTTTTGAGATGACACTGCATTCTGAGGATGGCATGCATAGAAGCATGCACATCTACCAGATGGGAGGTCATTGTAGGGCCCTTACACATGAGCATGCATGTCTGCTGTCAAGGGGAAGATTGATAGAGTTTACAAGAAAAGTCCCTGATGACTATTTAAATGACAGTCCCTCTTTGCTGGCCGTCACCCTGGGGACAGGGAATGAGTGGCCAGTTGGACAGTGGTGGGAAGGAATAATGGTTGGCAAGCAGCAGGAGAAAAACAAACAATAAAAAAGAGAAACAAAAACTGAAGTTGAAAGTATCCTTGTATTTTTTTAATGCAACATAATGTTATTTGTAAAGTAAAATTCTCAGAAATTCATACAAACACTAGATTGATAAACAATACCAAATAAAACTGACTTCTGGTACTGCTTGTCTGATAAACTCAAAAGACAGGCACAGCAGATCAGCAAGAGATGTTTATTTTCCCTCCACGAACAAACCTCACAGAACAGAAACAAAAACAATAACGCTGCTACAGTTCTCCACGCGTTTTCGTCGACATGCACTTCATTAGAAAAGCTAAACAGTGCTCAGTGTGCTAAATTTATAAGTCAGATGTTATTTGAATCTATCAATGGTGTCTCCTAACTAATTAAAATGTTAATACATTCAATTAACATCCTTGTTGTTGAAATTGCAGATTTTTTAACAAAAATCAAAGAAACAATATCACCATCTAGTGGTGAAACAAAATCTTTACAGGCAGGAATACATAGTAAAACTATATATAAATATTGTATGCTCTAAAAACCATTTTAATTAATACATAAAAAATGTACCTGTGTGCAAAATGTTTGAAAAACATATAAAAATGTATGTATGAAAAATATTAAAATGTGTATAAAAATATATATATAAAAAATTATATATATAAGTACAACTGATATATGGGTGAGTGGTTATAACTTGGCTGATCTCAACTTTAATACAGGTTTTAGAGAGATCATTTCATTTAAACCTGGGTGACTGCTAGCCTCAAACATTAATTGCCAAAATAACTCTCTGTATTCTAAAGAGGCCTCCCAAAGACCACCCCTGGGATCAGGGGGTAATACCTCTATGACGAAGAATAGGAATTTTGCAGATTTACATGTTAAAGTATGTTTAAACAAATCGTTTTTAGTGTTTGCCTTCCTTACGTCATATAGGTGCTCATACACCCTTTGTCTCAGCCTTCTCTCGGTTTTCCCTATATAAAAGGAATCACATGCCTCACAGGTCACCATATATACCAAACCACAAGTATTGCAATTTGCAAATCCTTTAGTGGTGATAATTTTGCCTCTGCTTTTCAAATATATTTTCTCACCTTCATTGATGTTGACACAATAATGACAGCTTCCACATTTATGTGTATCCAACTTGTTTGAGAGATGTGTGACCTGTTTTCCGCCCTCAAGTATGTTCTTAATGTTACGTCCTTTTTTAAATACTACTTTTAAGGGTTCTTCAAAGTTCAGATTCAAATCTGAAAAACTGGCAAACCTATTCCACTCATCATTAATAATATTTTTAACTATGTTGGTTTCGCCATTGAAAGTAATAGTCAAAGCTGAATTGTAGTGTTTTATATCTGCTGGAGAATTGTTTTTAGTGTTGGTGTTGCCAAAATTTTTTGTTGAATTCCCCAGGATAGGCAAAAACCTTGTGGCCCTTGCTGTTTTTACTTCTTGTATCAGTCTTTCTAACAAATCATCGGGGTAACCTCTTTCTCAAAACATACTTGCAATAAATTCACATTCTATCTGGAAATCTGTCTCATCTGAGGTCATCCTACTAGCTCTTACTAGCTGACCCTTGACAATTGCCTTCTTTTGATAAGGGGGGTGAGAACTAGAAAAATGCAAGTATGTGTTAGAAAAGGTCTCCTTCCTATAAATTTTAGATTTCAACCCCTGAGTTCTGGAGAACTCATTTTACTATCAGGAACAAGAAATGTATAACTCTGAATAAGGAATAAATATGGTACACAAGTCTACATCAGAAATTACAAATAAAGTATTCTAAAAGCAGTTTATATATATATATATATATATATATATATATATATATATATATATATATATATATATAAAATGCTGGTGATAGAGACAGAAGGGCAAGGACATTTATTCTAATGTTGTGTCTTTCGGCTTTTCCCGGTTAGTGGTCGCCACAGCGGAACTCCAGTCCGCTAATGATTGGCAGTAGATTTTTACGTGCTGAGTTGCCAGCTCTGATGCACAACCTTCAACGAAGGTACGCCCATTCACGCATGTCTCCACACAGAAGACGCTCTAGCCGAGAATCGAACGGGACAACGTCTTACTGTGAGGCAACAACGCTACCGCAGCACCACCACCGCTTTTATTCTAATACCACAAGGAAATCAAAATACTAACAATGATACCAATGAGTCAAGTAAAAATTAACGAATCAAAGTTCTTATACGCAAGACAAATTCTGATCCTCATGTCCAAATAATTCATAGTGGCTGCCAGACGAAATAATGAGCAAAATAATCTCATACCACAACATCCCTACAAGTTTATACAAGAACATACTTATCTGCCCTTGTCCAATTCCCAGCACACATATCTGTTCCCTACACCTCTTCACAGATACATATGTATATCAACTGGTGAGGTCAGACAAAGTATTGCTGCTTAAAAATAAACAAACGCTTTATGTTTTAAACATTGTGTGCTCATGATAATATTGATTAGCAATGGTGTTGTCTTACAGTAGAAGACAACATATTTGCCAAAAGGAAAATATATATGACAGATGAGGCTGGCACCCACACTTCAAAATGACACACATTCTACAGACAATAAAGAGTAAAGGGAAGCCATCACCAATGTGGAAATGGATGTGAGATGGCATGACAATAAAGAATGAAGTAGTAAAATTATAATTGCTTGCATTGTTGACACATGCATCCAGAGTATTTATACATATTAATATATTAATACTGCCATTCATTTGAAGCTTTATATACAAACTGAAGGAACATAAGGACAGTGCTACATCTCAGTCTCTGACTCCAGCTTGTTCTTTATTACATAAACAAAGTGTACAAGAAATCCAAGTGTTCTCATCATGGACCTACCTAACTAGGATAATGTGGACCAATATACAGCACTGATTTTAAATTTTGTCAGGAGGTCTCTGAAGTGTCTCACTGTGGAGTTAATATGCTATGAATCATCTAAGAAAGCTGCATCTAGTAGAACACATGTTTCTGTCCACTACCCACAAACAAAATGGGACTAACCTCAAACCACACTCTGTACACATGCACACTTACTGAATTAAGCAAATACTCAACTAATCTGTACAAATAAGCCCAAAACGTGGAAAATCTTACCCACACATGGAAATAACTGCCCTTCCCAAACCATAATTAGAGTAGGAAACAGACAGGGGCAGCAGGTGTTGGGCCGTGCCTACTTATAGCAATACAAGAGGGAAGAACTTGTCTAGGGTTTTAAGGGCCTTGGGGCCATTAGTTTAGTAACCTCTTATGATCCTATGAAAGTAAATAAATTCCATACTGCACAACATTACATCCATTAAGGAAAAATACAAGAAAGGTAAACTAAACATGTATTTCATACTTCTTCCACAGTGTGCATGCAAAATACATCTGAAAATGAGTAATTCATCTAGGAAAACTCTCAGAAGTTATAAAAGTTATACATACCTGTAATACTCAGCAGCTGCCTGACACACCCATATTACACTGTGATGCTATGGCAGTCTTCTACAGTGATGATTATTTATTTTTGAAATGACACCTCAAAGACCTACCCAAGTACCCATGCAATAAAACATGGTCATCATCCCTAATACATTCCTCAAAGGGTCTAAATTCATAATTCTTCCTTTCATAAAAATCAACCAGTTTTGTTCTAAATAGAGTTCAAAAGAAGTAAGCAGTATAAAAGCATCCCAGTAAACTCTCTTCCAATGGTTGCCTCTGACTGTAAGTTCTTAAATGAGACCAAAATCCTTTAGGAAGGTGGAATCAGGCCCCACGAATAAAGCCTTCTGTACAACTACTCATACACTAAAACTGTAATCCTTTCAGGGAGAAGCACTCAGTAGTAAGGAAATCTCTCAGTCATACAGCAAGAATTCCATCTCCACTGTCTCATCAAAATGAATGAACACATTTTCACCTCATTTCATACCTTTACAGTCCAAAACAAACCTGTTAGCAGGTTCATCCATGATTTATTCACTTCATTTAATACCTTTTCTGGGATTCTGAACTTTGACTTGTAGTCAACGATCATAAAACCAAGTTTGTAGTAAAACACTTCTTACTTATTAAGACTTTCTAGACCACATTATTTATTTCATAGGTTCATAGGTTCATAGGTTGGTACTAGGCTATCAGCCCTAGGACCTATACAAGCCTAGCCATAACAATTCCCTGGCTGTTTCTTCAGACATTATTTACTTCCTTTGACCCCTGTCTAGCAGGGTGACTGACGTGATCCCAGGGGTGAATTTCCTTTTTCCCATCCAATCGTCAAGGTTCCTTTTGAAGATGGTCAAAGAGGCATTCTGCTTGACATGTATGGGCAGTCTATTCCACAGTCTGGGGAGTCTCTGGGTCAGGAACCTATCCATTCATCATGTTTTGTTTATTGTGAAGACAAGGTTTAGATTCCTGGAGCGTGTGGCTCTGAGGGATTGGGATTTCTTTAAGTGTAGCATGTCCAACAGCTCTGGGTTTGACATGGCCTTGTATGTTAAGTAAAGATCGCCTCTGAGTAGACGATATACAACACAGTATAGCTGGATCTTTTTAAGGTGGTCAGCATAGGGCATCTGCTTTAGGCATGTGATTCTTTTAATGAGGTATTTCTGCGGCCTTTCCAGTTGTTGCAGATATCTTGAGAGGTACATACCAAATGGGGTGTTGTATTCTATAATGGGTCTAATGACGGATGAGTACAGTGGGACAATGACCTCCTTTTTTCTGGATGAAAAGCCCTTAGTGATGAGGCGTGCCACATAAAAAGATTTCCTGACTGTTGTGGTGATGTGGTTATCGAAGGTGAGACCACTGTCCACCTGTGTCCCTAAGTCTCTTATCATGCTTTCGGTGTTTAGTGTACTGCCACCTATGTGGTAATTCATGGGTACATGTTTTTTTCCCAAAAGGGATAACTATACATTTCTTGGCATTGAGCTTGAGCCAATGGCTCTGGCACCAAGCATCTGTTTTTGTAAGGCCTTTTTGTAGAGTATCCACATCATTTGGGGATTCAGTAATGGCTCGCAGTTTGCAGTCATCTTTGAAATTTGTTAACCAAAGTCCCTTAGTGCTGGCCTGTACTTCAGAGAAGTAAATGCCAAACAAGAGCGGTCCCAGGACTGAACTCTGAGGTACTCCACTTGTCACTTGTCTGGAGCTGGATTTGGAGTCAGCTACTTTTACAGTGTGGGTTCCGTCAGTAAGCCAGTTGGCAACCCATCGAGTGACGCAGGGATTAATGCCCAGCTTAGTAAGTTTATCTATGATTCCAGAGTGGGGGATGGTGTCAAAGGCCATGCCGAGGTCCAGATAGGCTGTGTGGACTGCCTTACCCTCATCCACAGCTCTGGAGCCTGATTCAAAGAAGTCAGCCAGGTTCAGGAGACAAGATTGGCCCTTCACAAACCCAAACTGGGTGGGGTCCAGTGTTTGAAGGTTGCCAATGTCTTTGTTTATAAGTTCCATGATAATACATTCCATGGCCTTGCAGATCAGGCTCATCAGACTGATGGGGCGGTAGTTCCCGGGATCCAAGGTGGATCCCCCCTTGTGGAGTGGGATAACTGTAGCTGTGCACCAATCAGTGGGCACAAAGCCTGAGGTGAGGGTATGATTAAACATGACACTTAGGTGAGGTGCCAGTTCATTTTGTAGTTCATGTAGTACACAGCCTGGGATGTCATCTGGTCCCATGGATGCTGTATTCTTAGCTTTGGAGAGTGTGTTTTTTACCTGTGTGGCCGTTATTACCGTAATTTGGCAATCTTCTGGCATTGAGATGGACCGTTTAGGGGTTGAAAGGGGGGTGAAGTTGGTACTGAATCAATCTGCCAGGGTATTGGCAATATCCTTGGGATCAGTATGTTTAATGCCATTCTGTTGTAGTTCAGAGCAGATCTGAGCATTGCCATTTAGATTCTTGACATAGTTATAGAATGCCTTGTTGTTGTCTTTGGAATCTTTGGCAATTTTATTTTTGTAACTAGCTTTGGACAATTTTATGAGGGATCTCAGCTTCTTACTGAGGCTGGTAAGGGAGTTTTTTGCATCCTGGGATTTTCCTCTTTTTCTGCAACAGTTTCTTCCTTTTGTTGTAAAGTTTGTTTATGGCAGGAAACCACCAGATTGGTTTCCTTTTTTTGGAGGAGAGCATCTTGGTTCTATTTGGGATGGCACAATTCATGCATGAGTGGATGTGCTTGTACAGTGCCTTAGTGTAGGACTCAGCAGTCGAACTTTCAGTTCCCGTCTGCATGGGTGTCATGAAGTTTGTCACTTCTGACTTGAGTAGCATGAAGTCAGCTTTAGAGGAGTTTTTTATGGAGGTTTCTTTACTGGGCGGGGTGGGGGTGGGATGTGGATATTAAGGATGATTAGCTTATGGTCTGACCTGACGAACGAGGGGGTGATCATAGGTATGGAGCATTGATTTCCCATGTTGGTAATGACCAGGTCTAGGATATTGGAGCCCCTGGTGGGATTATGGATTAGTCAATCCAGGGAGTTGGAATTTATGAATTCCAAGAACCGTTGGGCAAAGGTGTTGGTACACAAGTAGTTTTCCCAGTTAATGGCAGGGTAGTTGAAATCATCCAGTATTAGGGTGTTTGGTTGTATTTTAATATTTTCCAGTATGTTTAGAAAGGTGTAGTGAGAATCTTGGGGCATGATGGGGGATCTGTAGCAAGCTACAATTTGGATTGCAGTCTTACCTAGTGTTAGTTGTACCTAGAGAATTTCAGACACATTGTATGGGCAACTAGCCTGGTGGTGTGAATATCCTTGGTCAATATGGACACTCCTCTGCCTTTAGTGTTTCGATCCTGGTTTGGTGGCCGAAAAGTGTGGTAAGAGTTGTAGCCTGGTATTGCAGGGGTGCTCTCTGGAGCCTTGAACTAGGTCTCAGTTACTGCACAGATATCGATGTTCTACATTTTTAGGAGTGCCTCGAGAGAGTGCATTTTGAGGTTTAGACTTCTAGCATTGAGTAGCATTACCTGCAGATGTTGCATGCTTGTTATCTGTTACGGTGGTGGTTTTGTCCTTTGAACTTTGCCTAAAAAAGGCACTATAGGGGTGGCAAGAGCTTTAGCCGGTAACCTGAATCCCAGGGGCAACAGGTGCAGATCATCTCTGGCAAAGCATCTCAGTCTGTCAATCATGTCATCCCAGGCAGACAGATACTGGATCCCCTTTGAATGACACCAGAAGCTTAGCCAATTGTTGAAGTCAATCATCATGTCCTTATATTGTGATATCATACTGGGTGAAGGCAGGATGCTACTCAGGGCTAGGGTCATACCTGCCTGGGCCACATGATCCAAGAGCTCTTCCATGTCTCTTTTCATGTAGTCCGGGGAGGTACGTATCAAGTCATTCACTCTAACATGGACAATGACATGTCATATTTGTACTTGTTGTGGAGTGACCTGAGTGCATGCGTTATAATCCTGGCACCCGGTAGGCATCTGACTGTAATTTACTCCTTGTTCAGCCTGGTGAGTGGGACATCAATACATCAATGTGCCTGACTATAGAGTCGCCTGTGACTAAAGTGTTGGGTACGTTGTCTTGCCTTAGGGGCTGTTTCTGGGTGGCACACTGGTATTGTGAGCTATGTGACACTTTGGTTTATTTATTTTTATTTATTTTACATTTGCTGACAGGGATTGCCGGACTAAACTGAAGAGCCCTTTTTCAGGGGAGCCCCGGGGAGAAAAGCTCCAACATATTATACAGTTTTCATTATAAATTAGCATTAAACAGTAATGTTACAGGATTACTACAAGGCATTAAGTAGCAATACAATGTTATACAGTGTCAATAATCAGGAGTATAGCAAAGCTCTTTCAAGATGTATAAAAAGAAATATGTCATTAAAATGAATATAGTTTTGGGGGTAAGTGGTTACAAAAACCCAGTTTTATAAAATAGCATTGTGTAATAATATTCCCATTATTTGTATAGATTTTACTTAGAATGTAAGCAGAAAATGTCAGTTAAAATGTAGTCAGTGGTATAAATTGCAAAAACCGTGTGTGTTTGTCAAGACTGAGATGAAAAAATTTCAACACAATTTTGAAAGAGTACTGGATGTTAGCACTAGGTGCATACGGTAAATGGCAGCTTCAAAGATAATTTGCAAACAAGCATATTCCCCTATGTTCGGTATAGGTGACTGTGTGGTCACCATACCTCTTAACCTCTTAGTGCTGGAAATCTGCTCAGAGCCTAAAATGGTTGGTGAACAAAGGCCCAAAAACAGAGACAGATTTTAAAAAATGCTCTTATAAACCTAGAAAGGACTTGTGCATTTTCTGAAGACTTTGCATGCTCAAAATTTGTGTCATTATTTGACTTCAGTTTTCAGTGATTTGCCAGAAAATCACAAATTTTATGAGAAACACACTAAAATATAAGGAAACAATCTGAAGAGTTTGTGAAAATCTGGACAGTTGAGAGATATGGTGGTCACTGACTGCCAGTGGCAGTCAGCAAATAATGAAAAGAGGAGGACAACCATTAATCTTTACTGAGATGTTCCAAATCTTATTTTCTATGAATGAATTTACTACTGGAGTTGACGCATGCATAGTGACTAGGTAGCCAGTATTGGTTTGCATTCCAAAGTCACCTAAATTTGAGAGTCTCTGCTAGCAAATGTATGTATTTCAGTTAGCAGAACGCGAGCACTGCAAACAAATGAACAACAAAATATAAATATTCAACGTAACCTATTACAAAACAATATGTTATTGGTAGAGCCTGGATCCATGGCGTGTTGAGTCCCAGTGACTTCTTGTTAGGTGACTTTTATGTTCCACAACTTACAAGCGTCACTATAATCAGTTTGGGAAAGATAATAATTCATTGATTTAGTATCTCACTCCCTGGCAGAATGAAGATGGTAGTTGAGTCATCACAATAGAATATCAGGTTATACAAAGGAAAACTCTTGTCTGTTGGTACACTTGTACATAAAAGCTATTTAGAGCACTTTACCTTCATAAATGTAACACCTACTGGCTCTATAGTTCTAGAATAAGACTTCAAGGATCACATGAGAAGATCAACCTACTCTACTAGGTATGACTGTGTAAACAGTTTGTCTAATGCTCCTAAGTCAAAAATATGTTAAATCATAAGGATGCTCATAAGCAAAACACCTTGGTCCAAAGGTTGATGACTGCCTTTTTATTCATCTCATTAGAAGTGAAGCCATATGCTGTCAGCAGTCAGCTCATGAGAGGTACACAACGGTCAAGTAATCTCCATTTAGTGCTGTCTTGGATCACTTGGCAGGAATGATTACTGGACAGATCCAGCAAATCACAACATGCAAAGAAGGTATACTGGTAATGTTTAGCTGATGCAGCTGCATGGGACGAGCTCACTTTCCAGCTTTAGAAGACCTCCCATTTACCTGGAGAGTCTAGAAATGGGAATTCAGAATGGATCCTATTCGTGATTTCAGTTGCTTAGGTGGTAGCAAGCATCAGCGGCCTAAAGTGGTCAGTGCTAGTCATGACAGTAATCTAAATTCTACTGATGGCCATCTGAAGAGAGACAAGCATTCTGGTTTAAAAAAACAGTAGTACAGAAACTTGTGGTTACAATGTTGTAACTCCTTCCTTTTTTTCTACATCAGATAGGAAGTACAGCTGACATCATGCCATGACATTGCATTCTCAAAAGAAAAGCATCTCACTGATGAGGCAATATACTGGATGTTAGCTGTAAGACACATATTGCACCTTCCAAGAAAACACTTTGTTGTACTTGTTGGGCTTCCTGCATGTTTGATTGCCTTTTAACTTGCTGTTGCTGCTCCACATGCATGGAAGTACCTGTCTTATAAAACACTTTCTGGAACCTGTTGACATTACCTGGGATGTATTGTGTTACAAAAGGTGTACTGTGTGAGACTTGTGTCCAAGCCTCCAGAATATTTACTTATAGGCCACAAATGCTGCTGAACTCTACACCTTTCCATAAGCCTTATTGTTACCTACTGTTCATGTGATAAGTGCAGTTCTTGTTCTGTATGCCATTCTTTGGCATAGAGAGCATCCATCAGTAGGGTACATGGTCAGGGTCTGCCTTAGGTCAAGTGGTGCCCTAGAGAAAAGGGCTCCACACTGCCCCCCACACCACTTGGTCCCCCTATCCTGGTCTATTTACACCATCCAGTGTATTGGAAAAGCTCCCCTGCTAGAGCGACACCCTAGGCGGCTGCCTAGTTGGCCTATGCCTAAGGCTGGCTATGTACATGGTCCATTCCACCCTAATGATCTGATGCAGCTAAGCAAAACAACCACCGCAATGAATGGCCACATCAAAGATGGTAATCTTCACAGACACAGAAATAGAACATGCTAGAACAATAGTTTCCTCTTCAGCCAAAGCTGATGACACGCATGTGAAATTTCCACTCTCCAGCGGAAAACAAAAAATTGCATTATCTGTTGAGAAACATTAAGTCCCATCTCACAACTCCTCATTCAGGTCTTCGACCTGAGGGTCTCTATGAGTTATACCCTCAAGGTATGGGGAACAGCTGTCATGATGCCCTTGCATAAAGGATGCCCTCAACTCACCCTCAAGATCCCAGGTCTATAAGTCTTAGTTGAAATATTTGCAAGAATACTGAGTACGTTTTAGTTGAAGTAATTCACAACGAAAAAGGTGACCTGAAATCCCTGGATGCTAGACAGTTTACAACAGGCAAATCACGTCTGCTTACCTGGATTGAGTTCTTGGGAAGGGTTAAACAGGCCACAGATAGTTGACATATAGCCCATGCTGCCTACATGGACCTTGTCTAGGCCATTGACACTACCACCCATGCTGGAATTATTGATGAACTCTCCCATTTCAGCATTAACTCATGTAGCTTGCTGGATAGGTAATTGGCGTTGACAGAAACCCCACTGTTAAAGTCAGGGTTGTTTGCTCTAGAAAGAAATAGTGTCTCCAGTGGTGTCCCACTCCAGTGGTGGCTTCATGATTTTGAAAGTAATCCATATGCATGTATACAGAGAGAAGGAGAAAGAGAGAAATATAGATAGATACATAGATAGAAAGATAGATGGGTGTATGTCTTTTTAGTGTAATTGAAACTCAAGATATTGAGTCTCAGTTTATCTAAACTCAACTTACCTAAATCAGGAAAACTTAATTAAAAAAAAAAGAAAAAAAAAAACAGAACAAATGATTTTGTACAGAATAAAACAATTTGTTGATCACTGTTAGGAGTTGTTTTTTAAAGATGTGTGAGTAATATTGCAGTTTGCTTTATTATAGTTTGTTTTATTGTGTCAGTTGCTGGTGCATTTCCAGGGTTTTTTCTTCCCTTTCTTCCACTGTAGTGGAAAGTCCCCCCTCCCCCATATTGGTGTTACAGGGGTATTACACTCTGAAAAAGTTTGTTCTGCTTTTTGTTTTTTGGGTTTTTTTTGTTTTGTTTTTGAGATTTACCATTTAAGTATGTTGTTTTGATATGCTGAGATTCAATAATTGCAATTTCAATAACATATACATCCATATCTATAGGTTCAAAGGACATTACTAGGCTAACAGCTTATGAGCCCTTTCAAGTCTAGCTATTATTACCTGAATTTTACACGATAAGGCTAGAGGATGGCTTAGGTTTGTGCCTATGCCTTTGAGTATTTTACATACTGCCTCTGGCCACAAGGAACATGGGCACCACCTCTGGAGTTAATTTACAATTCCCCATCCAATGATCTGAAGAGAGTCAAGGAAGCATTCTATTTTACATGAATAGGAAGCCTGTTCCAGAGAAAGGGTAATCCCTGAGACACATATCTGTCTCTCCAGCATGTTTTCTTCATTTCACAAACCAGGCTTAGATCCCTAGATTGGGTGACCCTTGAGCAGTTTGTCTTCTGAATGTGCAACAGTTCCATCAGGGCTGGATGTGTGACTGCCTTGTAGGTTAGGTGTAGATCACCCCTTAATAGTCAGTGGGAGACAGAATAAAGGGATACGGCTTTTAGTCTACTTGCATAGGGCATGCTGTTTACACTATGTTTTTGTAAAGAACCTGAAGAAGCTCCTACTTTGCAAGTGCCTGGTCAAGTACATGCCAAAAGGTACAGTCTACTCAATTATTGTCTGATGAGGGCCGGGTACAGTGGGGCTATAGGTTCCTTGGATCTGGATGCAATGCCTTTATTTAGAAGCTGTGCCACATAGAAGGAATTTCTCACCACTGTGGACACATGGCAGTCAAAGTTCAGGCTACTATCTATCTGTGTACCTTGATCTGTCACCCCCTCCCCCCGAGTCCACTCTTAGGGGTGTGCTATTAATGTTGTAATTTGCTGGGGTAGTTGACTTCCCAAAGGGTATGATTATGCACTTTTTTTGCATTTAATTGTAGGCCACGGCTGTGGCACCAATCATATGTCTGAGTCAGACCCTTCTAAAGAGTATCTACCAAGAGGATCACTGGCCTCAAGCAGATGCCCTATGCAGCTCGAATGAAGAAACTCCAGCTGTACTCAGTTGCATACCACCTACTCAGAGGTGATCTCTGCCTGACATACAAGGCCATGTCCAACCCAGAATTGATGGACATGCTCCACCTAAAGAAAACCATATCCCCTCGAGCCACACGCTCTAGGGATCTAAACCTCACCACAACAATAAATAGAACGTGCTGGAGGGATAGATTCCTGTCCCACAGACTTCCCATGCTCTGGAACAAGATTCCAATCTACATCAGGCAGAGCTCCTCACTAACACTCTTCAAGAGAAACCTTGACGAGTGGATGGGAAACAGAAAGTTTACCCCGGGGATCACTTCAATGGCTCTGCTGGACAGAGGCACAGGGAACTAATCTAAGGGGGCGGCGAAAGCCAACACATTCCAGCTAGGCTTATAAATGCCTTTGGGCAGATAGCCTAGTACCTACCTATGAACCTATGAACCTACATTATTGTGGAAATCAATTATTGCCCCAACCTGCAGTTGTCAGCAAACTTAGTCAGCCAAAGGCCTCCTACATTAGCCTTGACGTCAGGAGAAGCAAATTCCAAACAGGAGTGGTCCCAGCACTGAACCCTGTGGTACACCACTAGTAACTGGCCTCTTGCTAGATCTGGATTTACCCACTCTAACATTTGCCCTGTCCTTACTTCTCAACTGTACAGATTTTCACAGAATGTCCACATTTTTGCCTCATATTTGTGATTCATTTTTCATAAAATTATGGTTGTCTAGCAAAAGTAGTTTCAAATCATTAAAGACTGAAGTTAGAAAATAATGACAGACATTTGAGTTTCAGAATTCATACCCTTCAGAAAATTCATGCTAATGCAAAACCTGTTATTCTATCTACTTTCTAAGTTTGTAAGAGAAATATTTAAAAAGTGTCCCTATTTCTGAGCCTTTGTCCCCCTCCCCCAATTATTTACAGCTTTGTCCAGATTTCTTGCTGTAAGAGGTTAAGAGATATGGTCCTGTCCATGAGCCATCTGCCTATCCATTTACTGAAATAGGGATTTGTGCCTAGTTTTGAGTTCATCTATAATACCTGAGAGGGGAATTGTGTCATATCTCTTAGCCAGGTCAAGACAGGCAGTATACATTGTTTTACCCTCATTCATGGCCCTAGTGACTATCACAAAGAAGTCCACCAGACTGAGTAGGCATGACCTGCCCTTGACAAAACTGAACTGGGTTGGATCCAGTGTTTGGAGGTTTTCTGTCATTATTTGTCAAGTCCATGATTATTCTTTCCATGTCCTTGCATACAAGCCTAATTTGGATCTGTTGATGGTCCTTCTTGATGCAGAGGGAAGAATGTTGATGTCCTCCACTCCACAGGGACAAAGCCAGTTTGGAGGCTGTGGCTAAACAGAGATCCTAGTGGGCCTGACAGGCCCAGTTTCAAGCTATTTAAGAAGCACCCTGGAATATTGTCAGGACCCACTGAAGCCCTGTTTTTTAGCTCTAGAGAGAGCATTGGTAACCTGTTCTTTGGTGATAACTGGTAGGGGAATAGTGGAGGCTATTTCTTTGGGGGGTAACTAGAGGTAATTGGGAGAGGAAATTTGAGCTGAATTTATCAGCCAACATATTTGCTATATCTTCTGGCTGAGTATAGTTGATCCAGTCCCAATGAATTCCCTGCAAGTATGGTGTCTGCAAGGTCACAAAATACCAAAAGCAATTCAAAAAATAGACCAGCAGACTGTGGCAGCAGCTATCTTGTATTTAATTTAAGCACATAACAATGGTATAAAAGAGAGCAAGTTAGACAGACTGGTTTCAGCTAGTTACCTACATAGCCTTCATCAGTGTAATGATCCCCATACATCTCATCCTTTATATACTCTTAGTGTGACCAATTAAACATGTTCATTTAACCCAGGTGCAAATAGCCCTCCTAATTTAATTATCCATTTCTTCTCTTTTATATTTAATAATTCATGCCAGCCTGATTTATTAGATTTAATTCCTAGTATCCAATCAATTATAATGAAATGAAATGATGCAGTTCTATGAGACTCAGTATGTTTATACAGTGCATTATTTCTCTGGTGTTTAATGCCAATGAAGTGTTCTGATATCCTATGTTTTACTGTTCTTGACGTCTGACCTATATAAAATGCAGAACATTTGCAGATTGCAAGGTAAATAACCCAGTCTGAATTACAATTAGCAAGGAAAGGGATATCGTATACTTGACTAGTATTTTACTGCTGAAACTTTTAGTTTTCAATATTCTGCAGCATTGTGTGCAGTGACCACATGGGAAGCAGCCTGTAGCAACCTGTCCCTCTAGGGTACTTTGTAAGCTTTCCTTTAGCCTATAGAGCCCATGCTTGTAATGATTAAAATATGACCCTAAGTTTTTTCCATTTCTAAAGGAAAATTGGCACCTATCCCCTATTATTCCTGAAAGTTTACTGTCAGCCATTAATATATTCCAGATATACTGCACACTGTCCAGTAATGTCCCCGTATACCTACCGAATGTCATAACGAACTTCAAGGTACCTTCTTGTGTATCAACCTTGCTCTTATATTGTAGGAGACTATCTCTCTCAATATTATCTACCATGTTTTTAGCTTGTAGACTATGACCTGCTTTGTAACCCTTGTCCTTAAATCTTTTAGTCAGGTCATCCCTGAAATGATTATATATGTCATTCCCCGAGCATATACGTTTAACCCTCATATATTGAGATTTGGGAATATTTTTGCAAATATGTGGGGGGTGATAGCTGGTGGCATGGAGAAGGGAATTGTATTCAGAGAATTTATGGTAAACTTCTGTTATCAAAGTGTTATCAGGAGCTTTGATAACCATACCATCCAGGAAAGTAATCCATTCTTTATCCTGGTTTACCGTAAACTCAATCTGCCATTTGTTCTCATTCAAATAATCAACAAATTCATTCAGATGTTTCACATCCGATCTCCATACCATCCAGCAATCATCTAAATATCTTTTCCAGATGTCTATTTCTTATATATACAGATTATGGGAGCTATTGTAGATAATTTGCTCCTCTATATATGCCATGAATAAATCAGCATATATGGGAACAAATTATGCCCCCATTGCTGTACCTTTGATCTGTAGAGAGCATTTTTCCTGATAGAAAAAGACATTTTTAGTGACTACATGCTCGGTGAGACAAAGAAGAAGAGTATTAAAGCCTGGTTGGTACAACTCTGACCTATATCACCAATATTCTAGTGCTTCTATATCAGTCCAGTGTGGAATGTTGGTATACAGGGCTTTAACATCTAAAGTACAGAGTAACCAACCTGCCTCCAACTGCATTTCAGAGATGACCTGAAGAAATTCCGTAGTATCCTTTAGGCGGGCACTCACCCATTTGAGTAGAGGTTTTAGATATCTAGTAAGATATTAGGACAGTAGCTCCATAATGGAACCCCTTCCGGATACTATCGGTCTCCCTGGGGGAGTTACAGAGGTCTTTATGAATTTTCGGTAGGAAATATATATATTGGTTATTGGGATCTGAAATCATCAATTGTTTCCTAGTATTGTCAGTCATAATTCCCTCTCCTACAGCTAAAGATAAGAAATCATCAATCTGCTTCTTGAAATGTATAGTGAGATTGTATGCGAGATGTACATAGTGTCTATTATCCGCCAGTTGTTTATTAGCTTCCTGATCATACTGTTTCCAATTTGCACCACCACCGCCCCTCCTTTATCATAGACACACACACAAATATATTAATATATATATATTTCTCTAGCATGAAGTCTGATGATCATGGCTGTGAAATGGGTGTAGTCATCGAATCCCATTCTGATATTCAAAATCTCCAGCAAGGACAACACCAAACAAATGCTTGGTGTGTTAATCATGGGCTTACCTTCAATGCCTTGAAAGGCAGCATAGTTGGTAATTTACAAGTGTAGTACCTCGCAGGATGCACAGTAGCAAATCCCGCCCCAAACACGCTTCCAAGCTGGACTAGGTAGCAGCCGCATCAGTATTCATTTGTAGATGGTAGGGGATGTCATTAATATTTGTACGTGTTGCTTATGCTTATAAAAATATTAAAAGACAGTTATTATTACAGACTTACACAACCTGCGTAACTCCAACACTCTGAATTAAGAAATTCAACCATTCATCAAGTGTTGTTGGCATTACGCAGGTTCTGTAAGTCCACACTTGTAGATTACTGAAAATGTTTCCCGAAGAGGGTAGCAGCACTGTTGCACAGCACTTCTTCAGTGCTGAATTGCTAAATATTCATGCACACAACGAATTCCATCCTTGCAGAAATTATTACTTTTTCTCCTTTTTCAAGAGTCCTGTCAGCTGGCCTTAAGGCATCCACATCTGTACAGAAGCAGGGGGGGGAGCAGCGCCCCCACAAGGGGGTGCAAGTAATTTCTACGAGGATGGAGTTCATTGTGTGCATGAATATTTAGCAATTTACATGACGTGACATGCCTGTCAGTCTTCCTCGATATCCCCACCCATTTGATGTGCCAATCACTGACAGCACGCCGAAAGCTACACAGAACTAAGTGCGAGGTACTACACTTGGAGATTACCGCATAGTTTATGTTGGTAAAGCTAGTACATGTGCCATTTACCATACAGATGTCTCACTCTGGCACAGTCACCAGGTACTTGGCATCATAGCCGGCTTTAGGCATAGGCCAACTAGGCGACTGCCTAGGGCGCCACTCTAGCAGGGGCACTTTTCCAGTGTTTATTTGGTGTAGGTACACCAGGACGGGGGCACCAGGTGGTGTGTTAGGGGGTGCTGTGGAGCCCTTTTGCCTAGGGCACCAGTTGACCTAAGGCCGCTCCTGCTTGGCATTCTACATTGCTTAGAGATACCGCTTTGACCACCATGCCGCTGTGGTTGTTGTAAAATCCTTCTACCTTACACAGTTTATGCTTTAATTTATCTATTTCAGTTCCAAATAATTTATACCCTTACTGTATTCATCCTTTATTAGGCCCATCAGTGAAAACAATGTCCTTACTGACATATACTTCACAAAGTACTGAAAGCAACTCAAAATACTTCAGTGTTTCCTCAACAAAAATATCTCAGGTCTCAGTAACCCTAGCTAGTCTCTCTGCAAAGTATCCGACACATTCCTGAGGGTCATGTCCACTAAAGTTCCCATGCAATGAATGACCCAGCACTCTAATATCACCATCACCACAATAAAACTAGTTGTAAACCTACACTATCACATCAACATTACCAGAGGGCATAAAAAGTACCTTACCCAATGCATTCCATGTTTGTGAAATAAGTTGACTTTACATGTCAAACACAGTCTTCTTCTTTCGGCTTTTTCCCCACAGTACTTCTCTTAAAACCTTTATAACCAGTTTGGATAACTGTAAGAATTCAGGACAAAACCAATAAAAACAGCAAATCTTTTTTTTTTTTTTCAAAAATGGGTTGTTTTCCTCTCCCAGAAGACAAGCACATATTCTTTTCTTTCATTCTTTTGTGAATGAAATCAGGAGTTTAATTTTTTTACCTTGGTATATCTACCTGCAGGGAAAACTACTAATGGGAGTCTGGATATGTTATATAGTGCCTGATTAACATACAAAGTGATAATAATAATAATAATAATATATTACTTAGGTCAGCTGTAGTTCACAATACATTTTATCAGCCAGTTTAGGTCGAAGTCATTTATTCACAAAATATATTCATACCCAAATTTGTCTCAGCATAGGCCTCAGCTTTAGAAAAAAATCTCATTAAATGACAAAGAAAAACATTCACAGGTAGTGATCTTTAAATGTGTGCAAACTGATCTCTGTACAATACCAACACAAGCTATTAGCAGATCATTTACCTTTTATCTACTATCGCCTCTATTTACAACACAAAAAGACAGCCAACAAGAGGGATTCACAGCTGGGTTTCTGTGAAAATACTGAATACCATTGGTAACCCTCCTCGTCTTGCTTTTTTAAGCCTTGCTACTAAAAATTTTGTGTGTGTGTGCATGTGTGTGTGTGTGTGTGTGTGTGTGTGTGCATGTGTGCACGTGTGTGTATGCATATGCATATGTATTTAATTTGCTGAAACAAAAAGTAATCCTATTTCAGTCATAAACCATAAAGATCCACTATACATGCACACATGCACCTCTCAGCTCTCCCAAATTTGGGGTAACACATCTGATTTGTTCTCAAACTTCTCTTCCATCCCTCCTAATCTTGGAAATTATTTTTAGTGAATAGCACCCATTAAGAGTACCTAATATGGAAGCCTTTCCCCAATTTCTTTTTTTTTTCTTTGTCAATAATTCTGAGGTAAAAGTTGAAAGACATGACAAATATAAACACGCAGATTGTGCTAATACATATGCAGCAATTTGCCACATTAAGTCCAAAAGAGTCAAAACAGGACCTAGAACACTAAAGGTTCAAATTCAGCAACCAGAACAAGTGAAGAAAGTAATAAAATTCGAACCACCATATTGTAAAATACCAGTTATTTATTAAGACAATCAACGTAAGCGCTTTCAGGTGAAGTACCCGCCATCAGACAATTCACAAATTGAAGAAAGTAATAAAATTCGAACCACCATGTTGTAAAATACCAGTTATGTATTAAGACAATCAACGTAAGCACTTTCAGGTGAAGTACCCTTCATCAGACAATTCACAAATTGAAGAAAGTAATAAAATTCGAACCACCATGTTGTAAAATGCCAGTTATTTATTAAGGCAATCAACGTAAGCGCTTTCAGGTGAAGTACCCGCCATCAGACAATTCACAAATAAACTGATTCATATTTAACACACAAAGTAGCCAATCACAGTCAATATTGGGCCCTCCTCATCTTGAGGGTGGGTTTAATGGGAATAACCCCATTCATCCCAGGTGGTCTGTGTGCACACATCTCTATAATCCATTTACTTTCATAGTATTCTGTCAAATTGCATATGTTACCCCTGCTCCTGGATAACTTAACAGTCTGTAACACCATAAAATCAAAGATATGCCCAGTATGTTCACTTACATGCTGATATAGAGCATTGTGGGTATTACCTGTACGTATTGCTGATAAATGTTGCAACATTCTATTTTTTAATTTACAGTTGGTTTTACCCACATAGAATGAATAGCAGTCCTTCAACAGAGCTAAGTAGACAACATCTGTTGTATAACAATCTGCATATGATGCCAATGAATATTGTTTACTGGTAACAGGATGGATAAATAAATTGTTCTTCCTAATATATTTACAGGCTTTGCAGTGTTGACATGGGAAAGGTCTCTGACGTGCGATATTATTGGTACATCTCCTAGATCTCTCATTACATAACAGATCTTTGTTTTTTAGTTCGTTTGAAACAGAACAGTGGTTTGTAAGTTATAATTTCTTTTAATCTATCATCTGTGTGTAATATACCCCAGTTTTTCCCGATGATATCACAAATACCTCTTATGTTGTTACTGTACTTCAAAGTTACTCTTAAAGGTTGTTTCAAACTCCCTGTATTATTCTGGTAATCCGTTTATCACCAGAAAACAAGGTTTAGCCTTAGTTTGTCTTTTATTAGTACATTCCTGATAAAATAAACTTAGTCTATCATCCTTGTAGCCTCTCTCATGAAAAGTATGCTTTAACTCTAGTGACGTCTGTTTAAAACACATTTCATTGGTGCATAGTCTAGATGTTCTGTAAAACTGTCCCTTGGGTATATTATCAAACACATGCCTAGGATGCATGCTATAGTAAGGTAGAAGCGTCCTTCCTATATATCATGGTGTCAGTTACACCATGATCACTTCTAGTTAAACGAACATCTAGGAAATCTATACTACTGTCAGAATAGGTCACCTTAAATCTTAAAAAATCTGTTGTTGTCTCCAAGTAGGCTACAAAGTCATACAACACATCACTAGCACCTTCCCATAATAAAAACACGTCATCAACAAAACGTGTGTAGTACTTCAGTTGTTACTGCCATCTAAACATATTGCCAAATATAACCTGATTCTCCCAGTATGCCAACATGAGGCTGGCATATGAGTTTGCACGGGGGTGCCCATGGCTACCCCCCCTATTCTGGCGATATATACCATCAGCAACTATAAAGATGCTGTTGCTTAAAACACAATTCAACAATACCATGATGCTATTAACTTGAATAGGTGTTAAACCAGTATCATTACTTAAAATTATTTCTATGGCCATTAACCCATAGTCTTTAGAAATAACTGTGAATAAGCTATTTATATCCAGTGTTACAAATAAACATCTGCTGTTATCAGTCATTAGACTAAGATAAGAACGTAGGGACTGCAAAAAATTTGCTGTCAATCAAAACTCTAGTTTGCTTAAGCTACCCTTGAGTTGAGATTCTATCCAGATGGAGGCATGTTCTGTGACCCACCCTCTACCAGAAACAATGGGACGTAGGGGTGGGTCCTGAATATCTTTGTGTATTTTAGTATAGGCTTTAAAGACTGGTATTACATAGTGTTCCACCCATAAAAATCTAAAGGCGTTTTCCGTGATTTGGTTGCTACTTTTTAAGTGTAAAAAAATCACTCTTCACCCTATTAATAATCATTGTTGCTTCCAGGGGTGATAAGCGCTGGTATGTAGTATTATCACCAAGCATATCTAAAACCTTATTGTTATAAAAGTTAGTACTCATCACAGTTTGAGGGTTAGGCGGGTTAGGCGTGTGTGTGATAGTGACAGACTTTAGGGTTGGGGCGGTTTAAGTGAGTTAGGGTTAGGGCGCGGGTTAGGTGAGCGTGCGATAGTGACGGACCTTAGGGTTAGAGTTAAGGAAAGTGGGTAGATAGTAGTGTATGTTTAGTTTCGTGCAGTGTTAGCTGTAGGAATTTAAGTGTATGTGTGTGGTTGCTGTTTGTTTGATGTGCTTGTGTTGTGTGTATGTGTTTCGGAGCAGCAAATTTTTTCCATGGGAAAAAATTCTCTGTTCTGAATGTTCGATATTTTCATGTTTAGATGTTTTGGGGCCGATGAAATAGCGTTCGCTATTTTCATCTTTCTATAGCGGGATATAAACGCTAATATACACGTCAGAGAACTTTCCCATGTCAACATTGCAAATTCTGTAAATGTATTAGAAAGAACACTTTATTTATCCATCCTGTTACCAGTAAACAATATTTACTGGCATCATATGCAGATTGTCATACAACAAATGTCTGCTTAGCTCAGTGCAAGGACTGCTATTAGTTCTGTGTGGGTAAAACCAACTGTAAATTAAAAAATAGAATATTGCAACATTTATCAGCAATACGTACAGGTAATACCCACAATGCTCTATATCAGCATGTAAGTGAACATACTGGACATACCTTTGATTTTAAGTTAAGCCGCGGTGGTACAGCGGTAGCATTGTTGCCTCACAGCAAGAGGTTCTCCCGTTCGATTCTCGGCTGGAGTGCCTTCTGTGTGGAGTCTGCATGTCCTCCCTGTGGTCGAGTGGCCTCCGAAAGACATGCGTGAATGGGCCTGCCTTCGCTGAAGGCTGGGCATCGGGCTGGCAGCTCGGCACCATAAAAATCTACCGCCAATCATTAGCGGACCGGAGTTCCTCTGTGGCGACCCCTAACTGGGAAAAGCCGAAAAGACAAACAACAACAACAGACTGTTAAGTTATCCAGGAGCAGTGGTGACATATGCAATTTGGCAGAATACTATGAAAGTAAATGGATTATAGAGATGTGTGCACACAGACCACCTGGGATGAATGGGGTTATTCCCATTAAACCTGCCCTCAAGATAAGGAGGGCCCAATATTGACTGTGATTGGCTACTTTGTGTTTTAAATATGATTCAGATTATTTGTGAATTGTCTGATGAAGGGTATGTCACCCGAAAGCACTTGCGTTGAGTGTCTTAATAAATAACTGGTATTTGACAGCATGGTGGTTTGAAGTTTATTATTTTCTTCAATTTGCCACATTAGACGAATGAACCCCTTTTTCAGGTTCCAACTTGTTAAAGAACAACAACCAAAAAAAAAAAAAAAAAACATGTTTATTACCATCTTTTGCAAAAATTTTTACAATTAAAAAAAGAGTACACTCAACAGAAAAATAAAATGTCTCCTACTGTCTAATCAATAAAAAGGGTTTGCTGCCATGGATATGAACTTTCACACTGTCTCTGTTACCAGCTTAGTGGATATGAGCATCCTGAGGTAATGTAGAAATTGCCTCATGTTTACTGACAACCAGTTAATTCTCAAGTAAACTGATATGGTATGTGAGAGATGGATTTACACAATGTCACTGGAGGCAAAGCTCTCACATATAAGCACTACTACTGTCAATAACATTGTCAGTAGTACACACGCTACTACTGTCAATAACATTGTCAGTAGTACACACGCTGCACTCTTGACACAATCACACACAATTTAAAGCAGACACATACACAACATATGCTGATGTGCTCAAATATAATCTACATAAACTGCAAAGACCTCTTAGATGAAGTACACATAAACTCCCTCAGCAACTCTGAATGCATTCTTTCAGAAAAAACACTCACATCATCACATACAGCCAAATGTCATGGAGCCTCTACTTCTAAGCCTGTAAGGTAAGCCACCACATAATCCAACACCGTAGTCATTGGAGACTCCATTATGAGACACAGGCTCAGTAAGGAGAAAGTCATGGCAGTGCCTTATCAGGAACCAGGATCCACCACATTACACACGCACTCCGGTCATTGAACCACAAGTACTGGTATGACTCAGTCATAATGCATGAGGTTGTAAATGACCTGAGATGTAACTCCCTAGACTAAACAAAGAGAGATATCATGGAGCTCTTGGGAGTGCATGTCCCAGGCTGGTACAAGTCTAGCATCGAGCAACATTTTACCTTCTCCAAAGATGATACCACAATATGAACAACAGATGACTGACTGTAATAATTGGCCTACTTTCTGGTGCCATTCTAAGGGGGTGCAATATCTCTTAGGATGGAAGGAGATGGAAGGAGATGGTTAACAGACCACACTGCTTTGCCAGGGATAGTCTGTATCTCTCCCCTCTAGGCTTTCAAATATTAGTTAAAACATTGTCCTTCCCCACAGTGCCTTTTTAGGCAATGCCAAGTTGAAAGTACTTCCGTCAGACCAAATCAAAACCAAGAAATCTAAAGGTAGTACTGCTCAATGCTAAGAGTCTAAAAAAAAACTTCACTCCCTAGAAGCTCTCTTTATCCTAGACAGTGACATCTGTGTGGCCACTGAGATATGGTTTAAAGCCGTGGAGAACACACCAGCAGTACAAGGTTATAACACCTTCTACACAATTAGAACAACTACTATACAGAGAGCGGGAATGTAGAAGAGAAGATCGGTAAAGTAGAAGTTAAAAAATAGAAGTTGAAGTTATGGAATGCCTGCAAAGTGAAGGATTTGATGTAGAAGGTCTACCACAGGTTACATCATAGCATGATGGAATGAGTCCCAAAACTAAGGAGAAACAGGAAGATCAGGAGACATCTGAGGAAGAAATATGGACATGGGAAAGAAAAAGAGATTTAATATGGTATAATGTTTAAGCGAAGGAGAAAGCAGAACTGATTAATACAAAAAGAGTAACAACAAAGATATTAGAAGAGAAATACAGGCAAAGGAATCTGGACTTGGGAAAACTTTACAATACAAAAAATAAGAAGACAAAGAGGAAAAGTAGAAAAGAAGATTAGTAATGGAGAAGTTAAAGAAATAGAAATTGATGTTATGGAGTACCTGTAAAGTGAAGGATTCAGTGTAGAAAATCTAACTCAGAAAGCACCACAGCAGGATAGAGCAATGGACATCCAAATTAAAGAGAAACCAGTGGAATGGGAAGCCACTGGTCAGTTGTCATATGAAGATATTTTGGAGCCTTCCACAGGACACCAGTATAAATGTTCACTTGAAGCTGGGAATTTCTGGTTAGAGGCTTATAGTGCCTGCATATTTGAACTGTTTCTTACTGAAATTGGTGCGCCTTGTTTGCTTTTGCTGTCGCATAAACTAGATTCAGGCCTGCTGAATCTAGCTTTGTTTGTATAACTTGAGCACTAATCCAGGCCTTCTTTTTTGGAGAAGGTTCCCCTGCACCCCAGTGGCATGAGTGTGCAGTTAGAACTTGTCTGATTGAAGACTACAGGAACAGGGCTCAGTTTTGAGATTTTTTTTACTGGTTAATTGGGTAATTTGTTTAAAAGCCTTTTCTGATTGCTTGTAGTCATCTAAAGCTGTTTTAAGTGTATTTTTTTACTGTTTGTAGTCATTTAAAGCAGTTTTAAGTGTATTTATTACTGTTTTTGCCTTATCTTTTCAAAAAAAATATTTCCTTGTTTTCCACCTTTCTAAGCTAGTATAGACCAGTTTTCAGGCTAGTGCTGAATTCAGGGCTGTGTTACAAGTTTCTGAGTTGCCCATACCTTACTTGGATAGAAGGAGGTTTCTCTGTTCACTTGTGAAAGAGGGAGCTTTAAGCAGCCATCTGTCCCTGGAGGAGTGGTTCCAGCCCAGAAGTTAGTAGTTTATAGGCCATTTTGGGCTAATTTCTCTCTTTAATTTCCCTGCTGTAAAAACCACGTTTGCACGGTTTTGCACATCTGGGCAGCAGCGGTTAGCTAGAGCTAAATTATTCTCGACTCCACCAAGTCTCCTCTTCAGTTTTTCCCTTAAAAGTAGTCTAACTCTCAACCTAAGCACTTAAAAAGCATCTTACAGTCTAGCACGTGCTCAGACCTAATAGCAAGCACTAATATACCCCGACACTTGATTGCCCAGCAGGGCAAGGCTCATTATTCACCCCTTACCAACCAAGCGACTAAGCAGCTCATCCTACTATTCAGGCATGACCAAAGGGCAATTTCAGGTATACTCTCCAGTCCAGCTGGTGAACACAGACAACCCTCTCCTCCTACCACAAAACATTAACATATGTGAGAGATGCAATTATATAGCTAAATTGGAGTCTAAGTTCTCTCCACACAAGACTGGAACAAGCAGTCATGAGGAAAAGGTTAACACTTGCACCACACCTCCAGCCTCACAGAGACATACTAAACCAGCACTGGCAAAAAATGCACATAAATACACAAAATCATACTTGGAGGCTCTAAATAAAAACCTGCAAAAGCATCAGAGACCTCCAAAGCAGACACCCAAAAAACCTGCACCTTCCGTCACAAACCAGAAAACACATAAAACACAAAATCAGTGTGCTGCACAATCACAGCCCTTAAGGCGAAATAACATACCTAACACACTAGTAATAGGTGACTCTATAGTCAGGCACACTGATGTACCACTCACTAGGCTGGCCAAGAAGAAGGTTACTGTTAGCTGCCTGTCAGGAGCCAGAATCTGCCACATAACACAAGCACTCAGGTCACTCCAGAACAAGTACAAATATGACTCTGTCATTGTTCATGTTGGTGTGAATGACCTGAGACGTACCTCCCTGGACTACATGAAAAGAGACATGGAAGAGCTCTCTGATCATGTAGCCCAGGTGGGTATGACCCTGACCCTGAGTAGCATCCTGCCCTCACCAAGAAAGATACTGCAGTATAAAGAAAAAATGATCAATTTCAACAATTGGCTAAGCTTCTGGTGTCATTCAATGGGGATCCAGTGTCTGTCAGCCTGGGACGACATGCTCAACAAACCTCATTGCTTCACAAGAGATGGCTTGCACCTGTCACCCCTAGGCTTTCGTATACTGGTCAAGGATCTTGCTGCCCCATAGTGCCTTTTTTAGGCAAGGCTCAGAAGTCAAACCCACCTCCATAAACAACACAAATAAAAAATGAGGGTTATGCTACTCAACGCCATGAGTTTAAATCTCAAAATGCACACTCTCGAAGCACTCCTCAGTATGGAGAACGTTGACATCTGTGCAGTAACTGAAACCTGGTTCAAGGCTCCACAGAACACCCTAGCACTACCGGGTTACAACTCATACCACACATTTCAGCCACAGAACATGGACTGAAACACAAAAGGGGGGGTGTATCCATATTCATCAAGGATACCTACATCTCCAGGTTAGTGGCGCAGCATGATACCTCGGAGATCATCCATGTGCAACTAACATCGGGCAAATCTGCAATGCAAATTGTGGCCTGCTACAGATCACCCTCCATGACCCAGGACCATCACTCTGCCTTTCTGGAGACACTGGAAAACATGAAGGTCCTACCAAACACCCTGAAATTGGGTGATTTCAATTACCCTACCATTAACAGGGAAAACTACTCAAGTACAAACTCCCAGGTCCAGCGGTTTTGAATTTTACCCTCCTAGCCCGAGTAGCTCCGTTCCCCTGAGGTAGTGCATTTCAACAGGTGTGGCAAAAATTTTAACAGTGTATCTGAAGAAGTCTGCATATTGTGCAGACGAAAAGCACTTCAATCAATAAATTTAAACTACTTTTGGTGCAGCTTGGCTGGTTTATCCCCTGGACTACTTCACGTCCTTTTTTGTAGAGGTGAAAACATATTGGACCTGGTCATCACCAACATGGGCGACAGGTGTTCCGCACCGGAGATCAACCAGTCACTGGTTAGATCAGACCATAAACTAATCACTCTGGATGTCCACACCACACCACCACCCCAAACCAAGGAAACCACAGTGAAAAACATTTCTATAGCAAACTTCACCTTACTTAAGACAGAGGTGGTTAGCTTCACAGCCCCCCAGCTAAAGGATAACAGTGTTGAAGATGCAGGAACCTTTACAAATGCACTCTATGAGCACCTACAAGGATGCATGGATCATGCCATCCCTAGCAAAACCAAGACTCACTCCTCTAAGAGAAGGAAACCAGTCTAGTGGACCCCTGCCATAAACAGGCTATACAATAGAAGGAGGAAACTAGTTCAGAAAAAAAAGCAAATCCCAAGAAGGAAAGACATCCCTGATCAGTATCAGTAGGAAACTAAGGTCCCTCATAAAATCATCCAAGGCTAACTTCGAAAGAAAAATAGCCAAGGATTCGAAAGATAACCACAAAGCCTTCTTTAGCTATGTCAAGAATCTAAGTGGCAACTCACAGATATGCTCTGAGCTAGTGCAAAATAGCACAAAATATACTGAACCTACTGATATTGCCAACAACCTGGCAGACAGATTCAGTCCAAACTTCACCCCCCTCTCAGCCTCAAAAGGGCCCACAACAATACCCGAAAAGTGTAGTGTCCCGGAAATCACAGAAGCACAGGTGAAAACAGCCCTTTCAAAAGCCAAAAGCACAGCATCAATGGGGCCAGATGGTGTCCCAGGCTGCGTCTTGCACGAACTACAGAACGAACAAATCCCCCACCTAAACACACTGTTCAACCTCAGCCTCTCCACAGGCTACATGCCCATAGAATGGTGCACAGCAATGGTTATTCTGCTCCACAAAGGAGGGGCCACAACTGACCCTGGTAACTGTCGCCCCTTAAGCCTGACTAGCCTGGTCTGCAAGGCTATGGAGCGCATCATCATGGAACTCATTAACAAAGACATTGGGAACCTCCAAACACTTGACCCGACCCAGTTCGGCTTTGTTAAGGGCAGAACATGCCTACTAAACCTGGTTGACTTCTTCAAGACAGTCACCAAGGCCATAGATGAAGTGAAGGTGGTTCACATAGCCTACCTTGACCTTGCCAAGGCTTTTGACACTATTTACCACTCAGGAATTATAGAAAAAGTCACCAGCCTGAACATAAACCCCTACGTCACGAGATGAGTTGCCAACTGGCTTACAGACAGAACTCACACGGTAAGAATAGTGGGCTCCAGGTCCGACTCTAAACCAGTCACAAGTGGTATCCCACAAGGCTCAGTCCTGGGACCCCTACTATTCGGCATATACTTCTCAGAAGTACAGGCAAACACAGGAGGACTATAACTAACCAAGTTCACCGATGACTGCAAACTGGGAGCCATAATTGACTCTCCGGCTGACACGGACATTCTCCAAAAGGGCCTTACTGAGACGGACACCTGGTGTCAAAGTCATGGTCTCAAGCTAAATGCCAAAAAATGCATAGTCATCCCATTTGGGAAAAACAAAACACCCATGAATTACCACATAGGTGACAGCTCCCTTAATACCGAAGAGGTAATAAGAGATCTGGGGACCTAGATAGATAGTAATCTCTCCTTTGACAATCATATTGCCAAAGTAGTTAGGAAATCCTTCTATGTAGCCCATCTAATTACTAAAGGGTTTGCATCTAGAAATAAAGAGGTTATAGTGCCACTCTACTCATCACTCATCAGACCCATCATAGAGTACAATGCCCCATTTGGGATGTACCTCACAAGATACTTCCAACAGCTGGAAAGACCAAAAAAGTACTTCACCAAGAGGATTACTGGTGTCAAACATATGTCCTATGCAGCCCGACTGGAAAAACTTTGACTGTAGTCAGTGGCATATCACTTACTCAGAGGTGATCTCTGCCTGACTTACAAAGCCATGTCCAACTCAGAACTAATGGACATGCTCCACCTACAGAAATTCAAGTCACTGCGAGCCACTCTCTCTAGTGAGCTAAACCTCGCCACAACAATAAATAGAACATGCTGGAGGGATAGATTCCTATCACAGAGACACCCCATGCTTTGGAACAAAATTCCTAACTACATTAAGCAGAGCCCCTCACTAACATTCTTCAAGAGAAAACTTGACGAGTGGATGGGTAACAGAAAATACACCCCTGGGATCACTTCATTGGCTCTTCTTGACAGAGGCTCAGTTAATTAATCAATGGGGTGGTGAAAGCTGACACACTCTGGCTAGGCTTATAAATGCCCTTGGGCAGATAGCCTAGTACCTACCTATGAACCTATAGCAGCAAGGGAAGAAACAGGAAACTGTGGCAACTCTGATGCAATTGATGATGAGGAGTGACAGGCTAGTGAGTTCCCATATGACAGAGCAACAGATGGCACAGGATTAAATTGAAGAGAATGTGCCACAGGAAGATGCTATAGAACTTTCTATTGAATGCCCACAGGAGATGGAGAACAAAAAATGTGCCCTTACTTTAGAAAAAATGAGCCAAGAGAAGAGTTGCTTGATTTAATACAGACAGAAATAGACTGAAGAAGGTAAATAAAATCCAAAAAGTCAGGAGTTTAATGAAACAAATGAACACAGTAATTAGGACTGTCCATAGAGATCCATTGACTATAACAGAAGTAAACAGGATATATTACTGTGCAGCTAAATTAATAACAGATAAAGTCTTACCACAGAAACACAGGGCAGTAAGGGAAAGGAAGGGAGAAATCGAATACCATCATAGAAGTATCGAATAGATAATTAAGACAAGAAGTGTCACTGTTAGAGGAGTACAGAAGAGGGAACAGATCAACAAAAATACTTAGAAAGATAGATGTAATAAAAGCAATGCACAATATCATAACAGATCAAGATTTCTCATGCACTATTTCAAATAATAAACTAAAAATATTAGCACAGGCAGAAAATCTTGGAAGATACACAGATAAATATAAAGGAAAAGTATAAAATAAGCAATTTATTGATGACCTAAAAAAGTTTTACATAGAATTGTGAAACAAGGTAAAAGAAATTGAAAGACCGCCAAAAACAGAAGAAATAGATACATTTTGGATAAGTATTTATGAAGATCCTGTGGAACACAACAAAAATGATAAATGGATAGAAGTAAAATAAAAGAATAAGAAGGACAAAGGTACACAATATGAAATGGGATGAAGTAACAGCCAGAAAGATTGAAATATAGTTAAGAAAAGCCTCCAATGGAAAATCCCAGGCTCAGATGCAGTACCTAACTTCTGGTTAAAAGTATTAACATCTTTGCATGAAGATTTAGCCATAGGTAGGAACAATTTATAGCTG